>NW_026885445.1:0-65704 GCF_032173495.1 Musca vetustissima
TCGGTCCACTTTATCCCAAAACTATTATCTGATCACCGAAAATTATAGGCGTTATCCTTGACCATACCTGGATCTTCATGGAAATTTTCAAAGTGATCAGCGCTATATTACCGCCCTCTAATGGGTAATGGGTTACTAAATAATATATGATTACGTAAGCACATGTAAATATTTATTGCAACTCCCACATCCGGGTACATACGACAATATAATTGGTATCGATTTAAAGGTCAACCACTCCTCTTCGATATACTATCAACATTTTGGGTCTATGTCCTTCAGGAGTAAATATATACGGTATATTCCATCCCCTTCTTTGGGCCATAATAGCGGCCTCAGGAGCGACTAGTAAAAAAAAGACAAAAATTTAGTTTAGATCCAAGATTTCCAATAGGGGTCTTCATTGGCCAGAACCCATCCTACATGCAAAATTTGATGAAGATTGGTCCATAACTGTGGCCTGTATCGTGTTTACAAATTGTAATGGACAGACGGACGGACACACATGTCTAGATCGACTCAGCTAGTCGAGATATGACGATCGGTATACTTGAAGGTGGGTCTAGGGCCAATATTTCGCGGCGTTACAAACTTTTGGGGCTGCACAAAGCTTAATACCCTGACAACATAGTTGTGTAATGTGTAAAAAGAAAGGCATAGCGGTAGACCATCGAGATTACTTTTATAAGAAGACTGTACAAGTTCCGATACAGGCGTATGGACTTGTAGGGGTTCTAAATCTACAGAGTAGCTTTAGAACCGAAATTATTTGTTGCACAAAGACGAACAACAATAAATATGAATATTAGACAACACAACAAGTATACAGGCGATACTTACGTGTTGCTAACTAGGAACTGGTGGTGGTTGGTAAAATAAAACACTTGTTTAATTTAAAGACTCTGGCGGTCTGAATTAATGTTTTATTCCTTTTAAAAACAATTCTTAATGTTTTAGCGGCAAAGATATTTAGCTTTCTTTCTTGCTTCTTCTTCTTATTTAGCGATTGGTATTCTCTGATGACGATAGGTAATAGTTGAGGTACCGATAAGTAGACTTATCGATGACATAATCGATGGAACCTCAACATGCCGGGCCCCTTGCACGGGTGCAACAATATAGCAATTTCCATTCTTGGACCCTTGTCATCCATTCTCAGTTTCAAACTCTCTGCAAAGAATACTTGAAAGAAGAAAATTCGCCATACTCAATATGACATTAGTAAAATTGACTTTCATTTATTTAAATTATTTCTCTTTTGTTGTTTCATTCATTTATTTTTTTAATTTTCGTTTAGTCACCTCTAGTGACAAACGACCACCTCTAGTGGAAATTAAACCAAATTGTATTGAAGGGATCTGTTATGTTAATTTTGATCAGCTCCGTTGCCACCTCAAGTGGACTTCAAATTTAATCAAATTTCATTCTTCGAGGGATCAATGTTATCTTAATAACATTGCCTCTTTAGCCACCTCCAGTGGTTATACATATTTTTTACTATAATTTCAAATACATATCTTCCACCTCAAGTGGAAAATTTCTTTTTAGTGAAATTAAGAAATATTTTCAAACATTTTCAAATGATTATCTTTAATCATATTGTTGTCACCTCTAGTGACTTTTAACTTAAACATCTTTGCAAGTACCAATTCCGACGAAAGGACTTGTTTTTCACATCTCACATTTGCTCATTCAATTTATTATTTTATTGCTGGCGTGACACTTTAATTTATTCTGCTTTTTGTTTAATTCTTTCTTCTTGTCCATGTGTCTATTATTTGTTATTACAGGACCATAAATATACCACCCAAAGATGAAATTTTGAGCTATCATGCTCCCAAAAACATTTTTTCTAGTCCCGTTTAGTATGATGGATGGTAATAAATCACTACCGATTAACATATCAATCTCAGTTGATTCTAAAAATCCAGGATCTGCAAGTTTAAAATCACAAATTTGATTCCCGTCAGGAATTGGAATAGTTTTAATTGGATTCTTACTTGTAATCTTTGATAATACTAGAACATTTCCATTTATCACATAATTTTTATTTCCACACAAAGTGATTTTGCACTTTTTATTAGTGTGTGCAACTACTGACCCACTAATTCCACTAACGTTGACATTTGCTTTACTTGTTTCAACGCCAATTCGGTTTACCATTTTACTCGTTATAAATGATCTTTTAGATCCTGTATCTAATAAAGCTCTAGCTGTGAAAGTTTTTTCATTACACTTAATTTTTACAAGCGCTGTTGGTAACAAAACATCATCTTCACTAATTGTCAAATTAGATTCTACCCTTGATCTTTGTACTGAAGAATTGGATGTACTTGACATGTCATCTGTCGTGACATGCGACATTGTTTGTATATTTGCTCCCGGCGGAGGACTTTGTAACACAATTCTTGCTGAGTCCGTACTTGTAGGTAACTGATATGTATTTTCAATATGTAGCTTAGAGTGGTGTTTTTTCTTACAGTATAAACATCTAAGCGCACTGAAACATTCTCTTGAGTTATGCCCACTCTTCAAACAATTATTACACAAGATATTTTCCCGAGCAAATTAATTTCTCTGATTCACTGCCATATTGTTAAATCTCGGACAATTTTTGAGAATGTGGTTTTTATCACACATGACACATCTATTTGTGTATGTAGTTTGTGCATTTTGATTCACAGTAGATGACGTTTGCGTTCTAATGGCATCAATTCGCTCTAGAACTTGATGTCTTTTTCTTAAAAATTCTTCCATTTTTGACCATTTTGGGAGCTCTGAATGGGATTCGAGCGATTGTTCCCATAATGTTAATGTCTCAACCGGAAGTTTTGTTGAGCACAAATAAATTAATATTGGATCCCATTGGTCTACTTTTACTTTATGAGCTTCTAAAATAGCTAGACAGTCGCTAACTGTTGATTGAATTCTTTTGATTTCTTCACTGTTTTCTACCTGGAATGGATTCGAAAACAAGACTTTGAGATCAAAAATATTTGATTCGATGGGCTCTTTTTATCTTCTCTGTATGATATTGTTTTTTTCAAATTTCATGTGAGGGAATAAAAACACTCCGGAGAAATGGTCCAAATCTTGTTATCTCTCTATACACCTGATGGCACCAACATCATTGCATTTATGACGCTCTTCTGATGTTACTTTTTATACAAAAATCTATCATTTACACAAACATTTACAATTTTAAACATATTAAAAAAATAAACAAATCATTTTCATTTTTCAAAATGCCTAATTCTGATTGGTTGAATTTAATTTGCTTCGAGTTTTTTACGTCATGGCCAAGGTGTATTTAATAAGGTGTAAGTGACAATCATATGGTTTCAAACTTTTTTCTTTATTGTTTGTAAAGCAACATTTCGTTTTCAAAAATGGTCTTTAAATTTAGGCTTTTTTAATAAAAAAATCAAGAAAACTATATTCATAGAGGCGGACGGAAAGTAATAGCCTAGACAGACGACAGCCTTAATTTGCATTAACAGCCTTAATTCAAATTAACTTGTACATTATCCTCATTTTTATGTGTTGTTAATGCACAAAATCAAACTGAATTTATACTGAATTAAGCAATTTCAATATGGCAATGCTGTCGAAAATTAATTGTTTCTTGTCAAATTTATTTATATTTATGAAAATAAAAATATGAAATGAAGGCAAATTTCAACCATTTTTTAAATTGGGTGCTGTTTTGCTAAGATCATAGGTGCTATTCCCCCTTTATGTCATGTATCTATTTCCTAAATATGTAATCCCGAAAAATATCAAAACAAATGTAAAAAATGTTCATCCTACACACAGACAAACAATTGTTTTGAAGCAAAAAACTGTTTCGTAAATGCAGAAACTCTCGTCTGTCAGGGGTAAATATTAATTCAAATTAAGAATTTTTTAATGCAAATTAAGCCTGTCGTCTGTCTATGGTATAAACCCAATCTTAAATCAGTTATAACAACGTTCGCCGATTGGTACACATATTTTATTTTATGTGGGGAAATCTGTCCGATTATGTTAGCCTATATTGGATTATGTTAGCCTATTGGGTTTAATACGCCTAAGGAAAGATTTTATACGGTCAACACAATTTCCATGATTTTCCTTAAGAAGGCAAGATTTGAAGCCACTTTATTGAAAGAAATAGATTGTAATTCACAATATAACAACATCACAAGAAGCCATTGGCTGCATGTAGGAAACTTAAAAGTCTGCTTTTCCACAGGCAAATTTTTATTTGGCAAATACTGAGTTTGTAGGCGAGAGGGGTGCGGATCAGAATGTTTAGAATTTGCCGTACAAGCAAATTCTGCTTTGTTCTGTTCGTTGAAAACAATTTTGTTGACATTTCCTTTTGAACCTATTCGCTTTACTGACACACAGCCGGCTTTTGTTTACAAACCTGTTTCTTTAATTTGTGCAAGTGAAATTTAATTTTTAATTTTTGCAATTTATATTTTAAAAAATATAAAAAATAAATAAAATATTTAAAAAATCTTTAAAATGCAAATACTTTTGACTTTTATTTTCTTTCTTTTGTATTTTGATTCGCAAATTTGGCAAAGAAAAATTTGCTAATGGAAAAGCAAGCGAAAATTTCAAAAGAGAAAACAAAAAATTTGCCAAATAAAAATCTGACAAATAAATCGCGACCAGGGGGGTTACTCTGTATTGCGTTGCGAAAGCAAGTGCGATACGAAAGCTAAATGCGTTAAGAGTACAATTTGGTACTCTGTAACGTTCACGCAAACGCATTCGCAAACTAAATTGAAAATAGGGCAACAATGTCGCCACAAAGTAAACAATAACGAAGTATGACAAAAGGAAACGTCAAAAAATTGTAAATGAAAACATATTTTTGTGTGGTACTAGTGTTTTTTTAAACAAAAATGATGAACGAATTAAAAAAAAAGAATTTTATGAGATCTATCAAATATACTCTCCCTAAGTGACCACGGGTATGAAAATATAAGTACGAATTATGTGACAAATGTTTTCAAATATTTAATTTTTATAGATTTATATTAAATGTCTCAATAAAGATTCGTTTATGTATTTTTTAAACGCTCGTCGTTTCAAATAGATCCACACAATTCCAACTCCAATAAAAGAGACCGCTGCTGTGAAATTGCTTGGACAATGTGGTTATCAACACCAACCTATAAATATGCACACATAGTTTCACATTTTATATAAAAAAATAATATATTACTTTTTCCAACCACCGACATATTTTACAGGAGGTCAATTTGAATTGAGATCATCAGACAGTTTTATCCACAAATTGTTGGCGCGTTGTTTCGCATTTGAACTCTGCAACTGTCCCTTTGCCAAATCACTGTGTTGCCCCATAAAATCTGCTGAAGTTAGGAACTGACGTTGCTGAGCCTGTAACTGTGACTTTTTTGCCTTTTACTTAAAATAATTTACAATTTATATATAAATAAAGCCTTTAATGGAGCTTACTTATATGTTTCGCTTCCTTTGCGTTTGCTATTTTGTTAACGCAAGATATTTGCGCTTAACGAACGAGTTTGACATGCGTTTTCGTATTACAGAGTGCGGTGATGCTACATTTGCGTAAAGTAGATGCGAAAGGAGATACGAAAACGAATTATAGAGTACCAATTACGCGATACGTTACAATTTTTCTCACGCATCGCAATACAGAGTAGCCCCCCAGGTCGTAAACATTCTTTTTCCCTGACCTAAAACCGCCAATAACCCAAAATTGTTGTCAGCATGACAATTTAATTTCTATAACAACAATGTTGTTTTTGTAAAATATTTGTTGTTGCATCTGATGCATACACCTTGGGTCTGTTCCCGTACTGCAATAATCTACTACTTTTTACTACGATAACGAATTTACCTTTATGATATCGAAGAAAATAGTATAATCGAGTAGATTCTTGCAGTACGGGAACTGACCACTTATTAAATACACATTGGTCATGGCGAAATTATTATTATTCACCTTCAAGGTATATTAAGAAGGTAACCTTATCAAGCCAGCTGATAGTAACATTATATGTCATAGCAATTTGTTGTTTTTTTTTTTCAAAACCTATTCCAAATGAAAATTTTAAATACAGTTGGATATAAAGAACAAAAATATAGAAAATGAAAGGCATAGCGGAAGGCCATTGAGATGAGATATCTATAAGAATACCTTGGAATCGAAAACAAGACAAGCAAAATATAATTGCTTGAAGTGTGACAAAGTTCACGGGCCAGGAGAATGCCAAAGATCGCACATGGATTCCTCAGAGCCATATTGCGTAAACTGCAAAACATTTGGGCACCCAGCAAACTGGAAGGGATGTCCTTCATTTAAGAAATATCATGCTGGTAAACAAAAAAATATTGAAATAAATCGTGAGGATAAAAACATTGCATTGAAAAACGTTAGTAACGCCGTTAACTTTTCCACCGTAACTCCACACAAATATTTTTCCAGCCTATTTAAGCAAAACACTCAACAAAAGCCATCCATTGTTGATGATTTTCTAAAACTTGCCAATTACTTTTTGGAACCGGAGGAAATGACACAGGAAGAAGAAATCTCACTGTTTATCAACAACCTCAAAGAAATGGAAAAATCTAAAGCCAAAGCTGAATTCTTGATAATTCTAAACAAAGTGAACAATATGGACCATAGAGTCATAAATTTATTAACGTTCAATGTCAGATCTCTTAATGATAAAAGCAGGCAAATTTATCTACATAAAACTCTTATATACAGTAGCATT
Organism: Musca vetustissima; assembly: GCF_032173495.1. Lineage (NCBI taxonomy): Eukaryota > Metazoa > Arthropoda > Insecta > Diptera > Muscidae > Musca > Musca vetustissima. The sequence continues at coordinate 6,762 of NW_026885445.1, forward strand.
GATGTTGGATTCATACAAGAATGTCATCTGAGGAGAAATCGGAGAATAAGGATCGATGGGTACAATGCCATTTATGATGAGTCAACAATTGGTGTTGCTATTTCCATAAGGAAGTCCATACAGTATACCACTAATTAATTATACCATTAAATTATGTCTACATCATTTAAATTGTTTTAAATTAATACATGCCTCGTAAGCCTGGACACAATACGCAACGGAATGCAGAAAAAGTATGTTTTGGGTTCAGGATATATCCCATGTAATTATCCACATCACAATTGGAGTCAGATTTGGGAAAATTCTGCATCTATGCTCTAACTTCGATGGCTTTATTCTCGGTGGAGATTTAAATTCAAGAAGTCCTTCCTGGGGTGATCCTGCGGAAAATACAAATGGAAAAGCTTTGAAGGCTTGGCTGCAAACAAATATCCTGCATTTGCGATGCATCTCCATCTTACCCAAATGGTCTATCATTTTTAGATCACTTCTTAATAAGCACAGGTTTAGTCGACAGTAATTCGACAAACTTCAGCATCTCCTCACTGCCAACATTTTCCGATAATTTTCCATTAAAGTTAGAACTGAAACTTAAATGTTCAGAATTTTTATTAAATACACCAAAAACCTTCATCTCATATAAAAATACGAACTGCGATAATTTTCGGGCGGATTTTGAAACTGCATTATCGGATTTCATGCCACCTTCAGATAAAAATTTGTCAAATCAGGAAATTGATGCTGTTATCCAGGATTTTAACAGATGTTACAATACTGTCGATGATGCACACTCTCAGAAAATAGCGGTCAGCGATGGAAAGTTTCCCCTTTCTGAAAGATCAAAAATATTATACAGAATTAAATATCAATGGCAAAAAGAACTTAAAAAATCTTTCATCGAACTGGAAATCGGATCAGTCGTGAGTATAAAATTCTCTCTAAACAAATAAGTCTGTTAAAAATCATTATAGAAGAGTCTATCCAACTCGAACAAGCAAATCTGTTCAATTCGCGTCTGCAAAACATCAAGCCTGGTCCGTCCGCTTTTAAGGAAATTTATCGTTTCAGCTGCAGGAAAAAATCACCATTCTGTCAACATATTGTCGTTGATAATAACAGAGTTACTAATTCGTCGGAAATAGCTAATCACTTCCATCAATATTATTCGTCCGTTTTTCCGAGAATCGATTTCAAACTCTCCTGTCGATGATGTTGATTCATGAATTGCGTCATTTTCTTCATCATTGCCTCCTCGCATCTACTCCAAAAAAAAAAAACCAATAGCGAATCGGTCATTGATTTTCGTCCAATTTCACTTCTCTCAAATTTGGGCAAAATTTTTGAACATGTCCTAAAAGAGAAAGAATTCATCATCAATCCCATATCTGATTTCCAATTTGGCTTCCAACAACATCATTCAACACAACACGCGCTTCTCAAGTTTCATAGCGACATCACGACAAACTTGAGGAATCATATTTGTACTGTAGCCAAAGGCACAAAGGAATTATTTATAAGATGATAGATTTAGGTATTGATCCATTCCTGGTCAAGATTATATATAATTACCTTTCTGAGCGAAAATTCTGTGTTCAAATCAACAATGATTCATCAAGATATTTATTGATCAGCAGTGGAGTCCCCCAAGGGAGTGTATTGGCCACATTTCTATTTAACATGTTCCTCAATGATTTTCCGCATCTTAGAAATCATTCAAAAGCCATCCTTTACGCGGATGATTGTCTTATCTATGCAAACGATACATCAACATGGCAAGCCCTTAGGTATGCCTTTGAACACCTGGAGATCATACATCAATTTTACATGAAATGGGGTATAAAAATAAATGCAACGAAATCCGAAGCCATTTGCATCAGAAATGCTTCAGGGAAATGCCCAAGAATGGTGGTCCCACAAAGTAAGCAACTTCGGATAATGCTGGACGGAATTGAAATCCCTTTTAAATCCACTATAAAATATCTTGACATCACATTTGACAAGCTGCTTAAATTCAATTCTCACGGACGAACTTCATTGCAGAAAGCGAAACAGTATGTTGGGTTATTTACGTATTTGTTTAACAGTAAACACTTACTGTTGAGGTTCGATCGATTATGTCATCGATAAGTCTACTTGTCGGTACCTCAACTATTACCTATCGTCATCAGAGAATACCAATCGCTAAGAAAGAAGAAGCAGAAAGCAAAATAACTTTGCCGCTAAAACATTAAGAATTGTTTTTAAAAGGAATAAAACATTAATTCAGACCGCCAGAGTCTATAAATTAAACAAGTGTTTTATTTTACCAACCACCATCAGTTCCTAATTAGCAACACGTAAGTATCGCCTGTATACTTGTTGTGTTGTCTAATATTCATATTTATTGTTGTTCGTCTTTGTGCAACAAATAATTTCGGTTCTAAAGCTACTCTGTAGATTTAGAACCCCTACAAGTCCATACGCCTGTATCGGAACTTGTACATGGTCCTTCGAAGCCTTTATAAAAAGAATCGGCTGATTTGCCAAAAAAAAATCTAAAAAAAACCATTAAATCATTTTCAAACAATTCACTTTACATTGTGAAATTGGCGGCTTTGTATTTTGTTTTTGTAAGAAAAAACAATCGAAGTATCCACAGAGAATATTTATGTGTGTATATGAGTTTAACACATTGAAATCCACAAATACACTAACATCGTTTATCAAAAACCATCACGCTCACTTTGCTGCATCATTTTTTTACATTTATTGTGTTGTATTTTTTGCTACATTTTCTTTGTTACATCTGTTTTGTGTTGTTTTGTTTATGATTTACAACAAACACAAAACGAACATTTGCCGTATGTTTCATTGTTGTGTATGATCGATCTGTCAACTGTCATTGCTTGTTACACTGACTATCGATCTGCTGGTGTGGCCTTACAAGTTGCGTAGTTAGTGCGACGTAACGCAAGATTTATAACGTATCGTACAAAGTTTAGTACACACTTTGAATACCATTATAAAAATAATAGTATAAAAAATAAAATAGCCACAAAATAATAAAATTAAAAGAAAAAATAAATAAAAAAGTGAAAATAATTTAAAAAATCATTTAAAATACATAAATATTTATAAATTAATATTACAATTTTTTCTCTTAAAGTTTAAAAAATAAACATTTATTGAGAATAAGAAAATATACACAGCAAACACATTAAAAATTTATACAACTTCATTTATTTTTATTTTTTAAAATAAATTGAAAGTTGAAGTGTTTCGTATATTCAAAAATAATAAAATTCATAAATAATAAACCAATTTAAAAAATATTAAATAATATAATAAATATATAAAAACTAATAAATTAAATTTCAAATTAAAATAAAAAAATTTTACAAAATGGTTTCAAAAATGTATACTAAATTTGAATACGAGGCCGAAAACCTTCTGCAAATTTGCATTAAAATAGATAACACTCCTGAAAATGAGCTATCAGATTGTTTAATAGGAATTAAATTAGAATCATTGAATGAAGAATGGCACAATGTACGCAGTGCATTTGAAAGTTTATACTTTACAGAAAGTGATGAAGATTGCAAATTGACAGCCAGAGATATGTTTGAGTCCGCCAGAGACAATTATCAAACGACAAAGGCCAATTTGTTAGAAATTTTAAAAAATAGAAATAGTAAAAATGCAGATGACGCTAGAGGCGATTTAACAGACCCTTCACTATTTCACAATTCAGGTCAGTATCCCCCAAATACCGCATTTAATATGTCGGATATTTGTATTGAAGTTCCACCTTGTGACACTAAAGACTTCTACGGAAGTTATGAAGAATGGCCAACATTTAGAGATATGTTTACGGCCATTTACGGTAACCATCCCAGACTCACCCCAGCTCAAAAACTTTACCATTTGCGTAACAAAACTAAAGGTGAGGCTGGCAGAATTGTAGATCGTTACCCCTTATCGGATCAAAACTTTTCCTTGGCATGGGAAGCTTTGAAGATTCGATATGAAAATTTAAGAGTTTTAGTGGACAACCAGTTAAATAGTAGAAAAAAGTGAAGAAATCAAAAGGATTCAATCAACAGTTAGCGACTGTCTAGCTATTTTAGAAGCTCATAACGTAAAAGTAGACCAATGGGATCCAATATTAATTTATTTGTGCTTAACAAAACTTCCGGTTGAGACATTAACATTATGGGAACAATCGCTCGAATCCCATTCAGAGCTCCCAAAATGGTCAAAAATGGAAGAATTTTTAAGAAAAAGACATCAAGTTCTAGAGCGAATTGATGCCATTAGAACGCAAACGTCATCTACTGTGAATCAAAATGCACAAACTACATACACAAATAGATGTGTCATGTGTGATAAAAACCACATTCTCAAAAATTGTCCGAGATTTAACAATATGGCAGTGAATCAGAGAAATGAATTTGCTCGGGAAAATATCTTGTGTAATAATTGTTTGAAGAGTGGGCATAACTCAAAAGAAAGTGTCAGTGCGCTTAGATGTTTATACTGTAAGAAAAAACACCACTCTAAGCTACATATTGAAAATACATATCAGTTACCTACAAGTACGGACTCAGCAAGAATTGGGTTACAAAGTCCTCCGTCGGGAGCAAATATACAAACAATGTCGCATGTCACGACAGATGACATGCCAAGTACATCCAATTCTTCAATACAAAGATCAAGGGTAGAATCTAATTTGACAATTAGTGAAGATGATGTTTTGTTACCAACAGCGGTTGTAAAAGTGCAATGAAAAAACTTTCACAGCGAGAGCTTTATTAGATACAGGATCTAAAAGATCATTTATAACTAGCAAAATGGCAAACCGAATTGGTGTTGAAACAAGTGAGTCTAATTTTGACATTAGCGGAATAAGTGGTTCAGTAGTTGCACATAGTAATAAAGCGTGTAACATAAAATTGTGTGGAAATGCAAACAATATGGTAAGCGTAAATGCTTTAGTATTAAAAAGCCTAACAAGTAAAAATCCGACTGAATCTATTCCAGTATTTGACCGAAATGAAATCCGTGGTTTAAAACTAGCAGATCCTGGATTCCTAAAATCGAATGAGGTTGATATATTAATTGGTAGCGATGTATTACCATCCATAATATTGAATGGAACTAAAACAAATATCTTTGGGAGTATGATAGCTCAAAATTCAATATTTGGGTGGTACATTTATGGTCCTACAACAGAATATAAGAGAATTCTAGGCAGAAACAAACAAAAATCAGAATACATTAAAGTGCCACACCAGCAATAATATAATAAATTGAATGAGCAAATGTGAGATGTGAAATACAAGACAATTCGTCGGAATTGGTACTTGGAAACATGTTTGTAGTATGTGTAGAGTGGATATATTGTGAGAATCGAAATAAATGTTGATGCAAATTGTATTTGTAACGAACCTTGTGTCGCAGACACATTTACTGGTGGTCTGGTAATGGCAAATCAACCGCTTGGAAAAGCTTGTTGTGCGCTTTTAAGTCAAAAGTCACTTGAGGTGACAACAATATGATAAAAGATAATCATTTGAAAATGTTTGATGAAATTGTATTTCTTCATTTCACTAAAAAGAAATTTTCCACTTGAGGTGGAAGATATGAATTTAAGATTATAGTAAAACAATATGTATAACCACTAGAGGTGGCTAAAGAGGTGATCAAGTTTAATAACATAGATCCCTCGAAGAATGAAATCTGATTAATGATGAAGTCCACTTGAGGTGGCAACGAAGCTGATCAAAATTAACATAACAAATCCCTTCAATATAATTTGGTTTTTAATTTCCACTAGAGGTGGTCGTTTGTCACTAGAGGTGACTAAACGAAAATTAAAAAAAAAATGAAACAACAAAAAAGAAATAATTTAAATAAATGAAAGTCAAATTTTCTAATGTCGAATTTTCTTCTTTCAAGTATTCTTTGCAGAGAGTTTGAAATTGAGAATGGATGACAAGGGTCCAAGAATGGAAATTGCTATATTGTTGCACCCGTGCAAGGGGCCCGGCATGTTGAGGTTCGATCGATTATGTCATCGATAAGTCTACTTGTCGGTACCTCAACTATTACCTATCGTCATCAGAGAATACCAATCGCTAAGAAAGAAGAAGCAGAAAGCAAAATAACTTTGCCGCTTAAACATTAAGAATTGTTTTTAAAAGGAATAAAACATTAATTCAGACCGCCAGAGTCTATAAATTAAACAAGTGTTTTATTTTACCAACCACCATCAGTTCCTAATTAGCAACACGTAAGTATCGCCTGTATACTTGTTGTGTTGTCTAATATTCATATTTATTGTTGTTCGTCTTTGTGCAACAAATAATTTCGGTTCTAAAGCTACTCTGTAGATTTAGAACCCCTACAAGTCCATACGCCTGTATCGGAACTTGTTCACTTACCTCAAAAGACCAAAATCCACCTTTATAAAATGGCAATAACATCAGTCCTTGTATATGGTTTCCCAATATGGTTTTCTATCTCTCCAACAGGGGCAAAGGAGATAGACATAGGGTAAGAAATATGAAAACCCAACGAAAATGTATGCAAACAACTATATTTACGATGTCTCTGGAGTGCAGCCGTTCTGCTTTTATGCTCTCCAGCTACAAAAACGCTTTGCCGAAAAACTGTCCACTCACGTAAATGACCTAATGAAAGAGATTTAGGAAAGAGAAAAACACATTTCATGGAATAACTCAACTTACCTGTCGCCGGTTGGCATTCTTAACGAAAGTTTCGACACTGATCCGGACAGATCTCCACCTGTATTCTACACAAGGTCAACACCTGGATCACATCGAGGTTAAACTAATTTTGCCTCCTTCTATATACACAGCACATAGATGCAACAACAATTAACAAATAATCAACTTACCTGTGATAACTACAATTTAGCTTTATTTATAAGCAATCGTTTAATAAGTTTTCTTGCTGTGATATTTATGAATTTAATTATTTAATTCAAAATTTTATTTAATTTTTTATTTAATTCAAAATTTTTTATTTAATTCAAAAACAAATCATCTGCCTGCATAGACAAAACAAACAGAGCGCCTACAAGGTAAACAAGGAAAATTTTGAATTAAATAAAAGGTTAAATACTAATTAAATTCATAAATTAACAAATAATCAACTTACCTGTGATAACTACAATTGCATATCACATTCCAAGTGTTAAGGTAAGGTCACACTAGGCAAATATTTGAGGAAAAGAGTCAAATATTTCCTTGCCATAATCTGACCACAAAATATTTTCAATGGCAAACACAAAACAGCTGATTTTGGACAAACAAAATTATTTGACAGTAAACAAAATGTTGCGTAAAGTTTCCACAATGTGAACGCCGACTAGGAAATATTTGCCTTATTTTTGGGCAAACATTTATTTGCCCTTACAATATTTTTGTACGGCAAACAATGGAAAATAACAGCCTGTTTTTGTAAAATTCCAAACGAACGAATTCGAGTGACTTACGACCAAACCTTTATTTATGTTTATAAATGTTTTCTGATTAAAAACAAAAATAAATGACATATTTTTCAAAACCAAGGAGTTTGGTCGTAAGTCACTCGAATTCGTTCGTTTGGAATTTTACAAAAACAAGCTGTAACAGCTGAGAAATTCATTGTGTTGGCATTTATATTAGGTTCGTTCGTTTACTTTCCCAGTAATATTTACTCAGTAAGAATTTGCAGAGAGTAAATACGAATTTTTCCTTCTCAAAAGAGAAAACTGCAAAAAGTAAACGAACAACATCCAGTAAAAAGATTGTTTCGACACAGCTGATTAAAACAAGAAACAAATTGGCGCAAACTAAAACACAGCATTTTTATTAGAAAAATTGATAACAAGCGAAAAATGTATGTTGTTTACCAATACTTGCGTTTTCTTCATCAATTTTTTTAATGTTTAATAATACAAAATCAATATAAAATTCACAAAACAATCAATTTGTTTGGGGACAATTTTGTTGTTTGTTTACAAAATATAGCAAAACAGCTGATTAAATATCAGCTGATGGTACAACAAAATTTTCCTTGTAAGAATTTGCAAATACTCAGTAACACAACTGTCAAATCTGCTCCCTCAATTCACTCTCTTTTACTGGACTTTTGGGTAAACGAACAACATTTTGTAATAATTTGTACAAATTCGTACAAATTATTGAGTAAACGAACGAACCTATTGTTGGAATTTCATCATTTCGTTTGGCATTTTTGATGAGTGGAAAACATTTTCAACAACATTTCTATTTCAAAAATTGTCCATAAATTTAGGCTTTTTTAATAATAAAAATTCAAGAAAACTACATTCATAAAGTCGGACGGAAAGGAAATGTAATCTTAAATCAGTTATAACAACGTTCGCCGGTTGGTACACATATTTTATGTTATGTGTGGAAATCTGCCCAGATTATGTTAGCCGCCTATATTGGAATCGGTCCCTTGGTGTTTGTCACAATCCTCGGCGGGGGTTAAATACGCCTATGGAAAGATTTTATACGGTCAACACAATTTCCATGATTTAGTTTTTGGCCGGGGATTTATGTCCCTTCAATTTTCTTGAAGAAGGCAAGATTTGAAGCCACACCATAGAGAAAATAGATAGTAATTCACAATATAACAACATCACAATGAGCCATGGGCTGCATGTTGGAAACTTAAAATTAATCGCGACCAGATCGTAAACTTTATTTTTTACTGACCTAAAACCGCCAATAGCCCTAGAACACAAATTCATTAATTATTCCTCAAAGAAAAGTTCTTGACAAAAATAAATTAATAATTGTTTTTGTTTATTTTTGTCAAAAACTTATTGTCAGTATGGCAATTTAATTTCTATAACAACAATGTTGTTTTTGTAAAATATTTGTTGTTGTACCTGATGCACACTTTGTTCAGGAAAAGTTATCAACTTTTTCGAGAGTAACCGGTAATCGATCTGAAAAAAAACATATTTTCTCCGATATAAGGTAGACACAAAAGCACAGTCATATTGACCAAAAAAAAATAAAACAATTATAAATGAAAATATTGAAATTTGTGACGGACTTAAGGGGGACTTATTCCCTTCCGATGTTGAAATTAATTATCATATTTTCTTCTAGATTTACTTTTGGGATTTGTATTTTAATTTTGTAGTTATTTGGTCTGTTCCCGTACTGCAATAATCTACTAAGTTTACTATTTTTTCCGATTTCATAAAGGAAAAATTGTCATCGTAGTAAAAAATTTACATTCTTGCAGGTTCTGGAACGCACCAATTATTTAATTGCAATGAATCTTGCCACAGTTCACTTCAAGGCACATGTATTAGGTAGTCGCATGGGCGAATTATTACAACAAAGCAATTTTTTTGGTAACATAATATGTCAAAATTTGTAAACAAGGCAAAAAATATTCGCCTTAAAATTTTTAAAACTTAGGCAAATTTAATTGGCAAATTAATTCAATATAACGTGATTTTAAGTTTGTGTGGATCCAAGTGTTTGTAACGGCTCGTATATCGATTGCCAGATCACAACCAGCAATTTCCATTTTCTACAATAATTTCTAATCAAAGTACAACCATAATTTGAAATGACTGTGATATTTTTTAATATTTAGAGAATCCATTTTTTCATTTTTAAGTAGTTCTACAGCCGAACTGTAGAAGTGTCGCTTCTAATACCATTTTAGTCTTATAATAAATATGTATAGAGAAAATGTTAAGATGCACAATATAAAAATTTATTTATTCTAATAAAAATCGAACAATAATAAACAATAATGCACATTATATACACATATCCTAATAATATTAGTTTTAATTCATGGACCCACTCATCCTTTCTATATCCGAGCTTTAAAATAATACATGGTGCGTCATTCGATAGTCAAGATACATTGATACTTATTATTACTAGTAGTTTTTTTATTATTTAATTTGATAATTTTTTGGAACATACTATTCGCTGTTTAGCCTTTTTAACTTTTAGGGGCGTATTCAACTGACTTATTCTGAAGAAAATTCTACATTTAAAAAATAACTCCTTGACTTTCTCAGGAAAATCAACATTTTTGCTTTTTTGAACAAACGACCTACCGAATTTCGGGGCAAGGGATATGTCCACTCCGTTGACATAATTAAAAAGTTTCTCAATTTCAACCCATGTATGGTGTCACATTCGGCATCTTCATATTTAAGTTTTCGAATATCGTATCCACCAATGCGTCCTCTTGTAGGTGAACAGAGTCAACCATATTAGATTCGTCAGTCATTAAAATAGGGAGTATCGGTTGATGAAATGGGCAGGGTATCTTCGTATCCGTCATCATCGATTGTCTCTTCGAGGCTATGTTGTAATACTTCTGATGAAGGAGTGTTGTTGATGTTGGAGTTAATTGAACTCCACAAGCTGCTTCCCAAACCATTTTCATTACGACATCTTTAGGAACACTAAAAAAGGTTACTTTTCCAGTAACATTCCAGTTCATACAAATGCAACACACTCTCATTTTATCGCTTCTTTAATCACAAAAATTCAATTCAATTTTCAAAATTGGTTTAATATCATTTTCAAAATGGAATTTATGTTATGTATTTATTAAGGCTAATTCTACATTACAACAATTTGTTTTGACATTTACTGTTACAAACAACTGGGTCGATGCGACTACCTAATACATCTACCTTGGTTCACTCTTTTGAATTGAGGTGTTCAAATTGTCGTTAGTACTTTCAGGTCTTCACCCTTATTACTGTTGGCGTTGGCGTGTCGATAATTGGGACCTGTCGCACATATATGAAAGTCGTTACAATACCCAAATATGTCGTTCAAGATTCTTTTGACGGTTGGTAACAATAGTTTAGTGGCGTTGCCATTTTTGAATTATGGATGGCAACTGTTGTCAACTTCAGTTGCTTCAAATCAAGGTATATTAAGAAGGTAACCGTATCAAACCAGGTGGTGGTAACGTTAAATGTCACAATTTGTTGTTTTTAAATTTGCCGTGAAAATAAATATATTTCCAAATAGAAATTGGAAACATTTAGAAATAAAGAACAAACAACTAAGAACAAGAAACGAATTGAGAGGAGACATTGAGATTTCGAAATGAAGAGCATTTGGTGGTAAAGAAGACTACGGATGGAAACAAGACTTTGAAAAAATCTTTTGGATACTTGGAAAAATAAATATAATATTGAAGTCGATAAACAGATCTTTTGATTGTATATAAGAATTATTGGGCTTCTGTAAGATGTCCCATTGGAATTTTATTAAAATGCCTTTTGGCCTAAGAAGAAATGTTGGTCATCTATAGTGACTCTTTTGTCTTCTGAAAGTAGCCCTTTTGTTATTCTGTATGTAGTGTTGCTCTTATAAAATCTTTGAGTCTTTTGGTATTCAATAAATCTTTTAGGCTCATATAAGAATATGTCCTGATCATCTAATATATAAAGCCTATTCCCAAAGATAGATAGTTTTTCCAATACAATGTTATGGAACAAAATTCTACATCCAGAATATTTTGCCCGTATTGGGACATTTGTGAATAATGTGGCAGTTAACTTAATGGTCCACTTCCTGTTCCCTCCCCATGCTTTACATTGAATTTAAAACGCTGTTTTGATGTTCTATATCTACCATGCTTCAAATAGAATTTTTCGGCAAACAGAAATAAATTTCTGGTTGCTGTTTAGTTTAACTGAAATTTATAGGCTTCCCATAATGGCTAATATTACTACAAAAGAACAATTTGAGGTCTTAATTGCCCGGATGGAAGCTCACCCAAATGTAGCACGCGGCGTGCTGACTTTTGGTCAAACCAAAGCCACTATCGATAATGCTATTACCCACCCACACGCATTCCAAATGAAGGGTAGAGAGTGGCGAACATCTTCTTTTGGGTCCATGATATGTATCCGACAACACACGGGAACTTTGTTTTCGAATGAAAACAAATTTTTATTCTTCCCTTTTCCCTCCTCTGGAAATTTGGAAACAATTCAAATTTTACACAGTTTTTCCTCTATTATCCGGACAACTTCGGCCAAAACCACCGACATTGTGGGTTGAGCCATGCCATGGGACTTTTGAAAACTTCCCTCCGCAAAAAACCTCAGAGCTGCACACACATTTAAGAGAGAAGGAATTGCTGTTGACCGTCGAGCTTTTCGGAAACCTGGGTTTATTTCTTCAACTAAGTACACATATGCATACGCCTTAAAGCTAAAATGAGCACTTTATTGGACATTTCTCCAAACATCACAGTACGGGTGGCAGTTCTAATGGATTGGATTTATCTCTAGGATTTATCATCAAAAACTAGTTTCAATGAGCTTAATATGACTTAAAGCTAATTTACATATAACATTTAATCATGATTAAAAGGTGAATCAGGGTTTATTTTCTTAATCGGGCTGAATTTACCATGATTTCTCATACAAATTTAAATCATTGTGCGGCAGGGTTTATTTTAAATCATGATCGAAATCATGATACTACTGAGATTATTTTTAAATTAAATGGTTGACAAATACAAAAATGAAAGATCGAAGAAAATTACAAATTATTTATAGAATTTTTGTGTTTAAAGTTCTTTTTTTACTTTTGCATCAAAGTATTGCAAAAACATTTCCATAGTGGTAATTCTTCTATTCTTTTTTCAAATTGCAAACAAATATTTTTGGCGCAAAATAATCACCACTATTCTTTATGTCGTCGTCGACACGAAACGACGTCGAAGAGAGTCGTCTTTTCCAAATTGGTATTCCTTATGTCGTTGTCGACATTTATCGATAACTATTGAAACATTTTTGGTATTCCGTAACAATGTGTGACGACGACGATGTCGAAGATTTCTTCGTCGTAGTTTTTGTTGAGGACTGAAGCGTTTGAACATTTTTTTTAGAAATTAAAAATAAAAACATGACTGGACAAGATTAGGATACATCATTCTAGAATCTATTCAATACTTAATTCAAAATAAAGTGTAAATAAGGAAAAATATATGGGATCTATATATAAATCTGAAGCGATTTTGACCAATGTCAATAGGACTCGTCTATGTGGAAATAAAATTTCATCCCAATTGGATGGATTTTTTCCAAATTTCATCCCGTTCGGATCATAATGGTGGCATGTAACTTGTTTAAAATAATACTGAAAAATAATTCTATGTATATATATACTAAAAAGTAACTATGGGTCTATCTCGTTTCTTTTTGGTCGTTGCAAACACATTTGAAGGATACAAACACATTTTTGCCCAAAAATATGTAACAAAATAAACAGCTGACCCCATTTTTAGAGATGTGTTTTTTGTTTTTATTGATATTATCGATAAATAGTCGACATCGTCGCATGAGTGTTACAGAATACCAAATCAGTGTCGAAGTGATGTCGATGACGATTCGAAGTGATGTCGAAAGAGATACGTCGTCGACAACGACGACGACATACGGAATAGGGGTGAATAATTTTGTATGTATACTAACAAACATCAGCTGATCGGTATTTAGATCATGATAAATGGTATGTGTAAACAATTAGGGTGTATTTCTGGATTTCGTTAATCGAGTCGATTTAAAATATTATATGTAAATGTACTTTTAAAATTAGTTTTTCTGAAACATTTAATTCAATTTTTTGGTTGTTTACAATATTTCTAGTTATAGAAGTGTCAAAACAGTATTATCGACAGCAACTGAGAAAAGTTGATATTCATAATAGTTCCGTTCCAGAACCTAAAAGAATCTACTCATTTTACATGTTTTGCAACTTTTACTCGATTGCCATCTAATTTGGCACATTTGCTAGATTTCCCGAGCCTTTTGAAATTATTTTGTAATCTGTGAGCTATTAAAAAGTACTGGAACAGACCAAATCATGGCCTATAAATAAGGTCACCAAGGGAGACCAGCTGATTATCGATACCTCTCAAGTTTGCTGTCAAAATGCATTATTGTGAATTGACTTCCATTATGAAAACGTAAACAAAGTCGAAATTTTTGACATTAGACTTGAGAAAAAAACAGCTGTTTTCCGATTTCGATTGCTATCTTGGTGACCTTATTAATAGATCTTGGACCAAATGTTAATTTTTATTTCAGTGGCGTTGCCAGTTGAAATCGCAACTGGAGTTTGGTTGCTTTCCATAATCGACCCAAAAAATTAACATTTGGTCTGTTCCCGTACTGCAAGAATCTACTATTTTTTACTTCGATAACACTTTTTTCCTTTATGATATCGAAAAAAAAATAGTAAAATCGAGTAGATTCTTGCAGTACGGGAACAGACCAATTATGAATAGGTGTGTCTGGTTACTTTTCCAGTAACATTTATTCAGTAAGTTCTAGTTCAGAGAGTAAGCCATTTTTACTCTCTTTTGCGATAATACTGAAAAAAGTAAACAGACAACATTTAGTAAGATTCAGCAAATAAACAGCTGATTCAAGAAAACATTTTATTTGCGCCAAAATAAACAACAAATAAAGGACGAACACAATTATTTGTATTGCATTTAATATTAAAAATAAAATGAATAATAAAAGAAAAAATGATTTGGTATGTTCCGCGGGAACTTGCCTAAAAATATATAAGGAATTAGTTTCTAATTTAATGAAACTTTGCATTACTTACGAATTTTCTTTAATTTTCTGTAATTTTTATACAACTTAACTTGAAATTGAACTTTGCAAATTAAAAAAATGTTTTGAATAATTTTTGTGTTTGGTCATAAAACGGCTGATCCGAAATCGGCTGAGTTTGCAAAATCTTACTGAATAAAATTCTTTCAGTAAACTCCAGTAAGTTTGTTGTTGTTCAACTGTCAAACTGGCTCTCTCACTTGACTCTTTTACTGGATTTTGTGTAAACAGACAACATTTAGTAACATTTGGTAACAATTGTTACCAAATATGGAGCAAACAGACAGAGCTAATATCAACTTTTCTCAGTTGCTGTCGATAATACTGTTTTGACACTTCTACAACTAGAAATATTGTAAACAAACAAAAAATTGAATAGAATATTTCAGAAAAACTAATTTTAAGTGATGATAAGCTCAGTGGAACTAGTTTTTGATGATGAAAATGATGTTCAAGGTGTGCCATCTTTTAGAAGGCATTTAAGAGATAAATCCAGTCCATTAGAACTGCCATCCGTACTGTGATGTTTGGAGAAATGTTTAATCAAGTGTTCATTTTAGCTTTAAGGTGTATTTCCGTCTACCAAAAGATGCCTTTGTGTACTTAGTTGAAGCAATAAACCCAGGTTTCGAAAATAACCCGACGGTCAACTGCAATTCCTTCTCTCTTAAGTGTGTAGCTCTGAGGTTTTTTGCGGAGGGAAGTTTTCAAAAGTCCCATGGCAATGACTTCAACCTTGGCGTGGCTCAACCCACAATATCGGTGGTTTTGATTGAAGTTGTCCGGATAATATAGGAAAAACTGTGAATATTTTGGATTGTTTCAAAATTAACATAGGAAAAAGGGAAGAATAAAATTTTTTTATTCGAAAACAAAGTTCGCGGGTGTTGTCGAATGTATAGATGACACACACGTACATATAATGGGCCCAATTTTAACCATTATGGGAAGCCTGCTAAACACGACTAATACCAAAGACAGACGACAGCCTTAATTTGAATTAAAAAGTTCTTTATTTTTTAGGATTACATCTTTATGAAAAGGATATATGCCAGACAGGAAGAATAACAGCTATAATGATGATAAAACTGCGCCCAATTCGACGGAATGTTGTATTTTGTTTTTTTTTCTAATTTTTGTTTTCATAAACGTTAACAAATTTGACAACAATCAATTTATTTGCCAGCAGTATCAGCATTGCCATATTGAAATTGGTTAATTCAGTATAAATTCGGTTTGATTTTGTGCATTTACAACACATAAAAATGAGGATAATGTACAAGTTAATTTGAATTAAGGCTGTTAATGCAAATTAAGGCTGTCGTCTGTCTAGGCTATAAGCAACAACCAGAAATAAATGGTTGCCGAAAAATTCTATTTAAAGCAACTGAAGTTGACAACAGTTGCCATCCATTATTCAAATTAGGCAACTAGCAACGCCACTAAACTATGGTTACCATCCGTAATCGACCCATTGATATTCATGATGTTAAGTTTTATTTCAGTGGCGTTGCCAGTTGAAATAACTGGAGTTTTGTTGCTTTCCATAATCGACCCATTAATTAGAAAACAAAACAAAATGGCACATTTTTTTTTTCCTAATCATCGCCAAACAATCGTCATCGTGTAACCGTCATCATAAACTCATTCATAAACTCCATCATCATCAACATATAACCTGCAAATTCCTGTTCATTCATTTTTCTGATTGCCGTATACATAACCATCATAACCATAGTCATCATCATAAATTCATTCATAAATTTCATTAATAACAGATCATAACCTGCAAATTCCTGTTCATTCATTTTCCTGAGTGCTGTACTTTTGTTGTTTAAAAAAAAAAGTTCTAGAACTTCCAAGCGTCCGAGGATAACGGTTTTTGACGATCACACGGTCGTCTCTTTCTAATTGCTGTTACTCATTTTGTTGTGTGTGTGGTGGTAGCGTCGTTGTGCTGTTGTTGCTGTGAAGAGAGTGTGTGAGAATGGAGGAGGGAATAAATATTCCCCCTCCGTCAAGCAAGCCTGAGTTGAGGCAGGGGAGCAGAAATAGAGAAAGAAGTAGGAGTAATAGTAGAAATTGTAATGCCAAAAAGTTGCGCCCTGATGAGTCTCTCTCATCTAATGAAAATGAAAGTCTTATGGCAACCCAAGGAACATCAAGTTTTAATGCAGTGGCGTCGGTCCAAGTAGTTCCGGCAAGTCAATCAGCAATGAGTCAAATTAAGAATAATTATAGTTTTAGATATGAACGTGACCATACGGGTCCATACTTAGTCTATGTTGATCGTGTTGATGCCGCTGGTCGGTCAGCCTCTATAAACACTATATCCCTAGCGAAAATAATGAAGGATCTTGGAATTCCCGGCATTTTGGAAGTTGCCAAGATTGGTTTCGGCAGGGCAAAAGTAACTTGCAGGAATGGCTTTGAAGCAAATATATTGGCGTCTAACCAAGCTCTAAAGAATGAGGGCTATATCTGCAAAATCTTTGCGCATTTTGTTTCTAAGGCTGGAGTAATTTTTGGGGTGCCTACTGATCTTTCGCAGGACGAGTTAGCCAAGGCAATATCCTCTGAAAAGGAAATATTAAGTATAACTAGAATGAATCGGAAGGAGAAGGGTCAGCTTGTGCCTACCCCGAGGGTAAAGATAGTTTTTAAAGGTCTGGAGCTTCCGAAAACGGTTCGTTTTTTCGAATATACTAAGAGGGATGTCAAGCATTTCATCTCCTTTAGTACGTGCTATAAGTGTTACCGGCATAATCATTTTGCGGAGCACTGCAAGCAAAAAGTTATGTCATGCAGGAAATGTTTCACCGTTCATAATGAAACAGAAAAATGTGCAGAAGGAATCGTGTGCCCCAACTGCAATGGTAATCACACACCATTGGATAGAAAATGCCCTGCTCGGGAAGAAGCATATCAAGTTAAGAAGATCATGACAATTGAGAATTTAGCACTAGGAGAGGCACGAATCAAATACAAACAAGCCTTCGGAAACAAGTTTCAAATTTTGGACGAAAATTTGGATGTGGCTTTCCCCCCTTTAAGAAGCAAATATGACAAGTCAAGGAACAATGCGGACGAAAAAGAAACCCTTAGTAACGCAATGGAGGCTGCTAGACCATTGCATAGCTTTAGATCTTTTGCGAAGGTAGTCAAGAACAACCAGAATCGATTAAGAGAGGAGGCCAACGCGGTAAAGAACATGAAGGAGTACAGGGAAGCTTTGAGGTCTGGTGAGGTCTACCAGTCAGGAAACGGGGTCGCCTTAAACAGCATGCATAAAGTAACCGAATTAGAAAAATTTTTGTCGGAAATGGAGAAAGAGGTCAGTGCGGTGGCGGAGTCGGGAGAGAAATCCCTGACTAACAGTCAAGCGAGAGTCCTGAATGCAATCAAAGAGAAACTTGTCAGGCAGATTATTGATGTGCAGTCATTCATTATAAGTTCCAGTATACAAGACAATGAAGATGCTGTTGGAGTAAGTTACTGATTTTTTATATCCAAATCCACATCCATCATGAAATTATTACAATATAATATTCAGAGTATCAGCAAGCGCGAAAATAAGGACATGTTGGAACTTTTTCTAGAGTATGAAAACATTGACATTGCTGCAATATCTGAAACCTGGGTTAAAGATAATTCCAATGCCAGTTTTGGAAACTATAATTTTGTCAGTAAAGCTAGATCTGACGGGTATGGAGGAGTAGGTATCCTATTGAAAAGAGAAATAAAGTTTGCTTTAATAAACATCAACACAGAATTTGAAATTGTGGGCATTAGCACAACTAATCTTAAAAGTAATATGAATATACTATCGGTTTACATTCCACCTAACCTGCACCGAGACCAATATCGGCAGATAGCTAAGATTGTTTTCGAGTCTGCTTCGAGACTTAGTGGAGTCACTATCATAATGGGCGATTTTAATGCGAAAGCAACATCATGGGGCAATTCGGCAACGGACATACAAGGTGATATCGTGCTTACACTGGCAAATGAGTATGATTTTAGCTGCCTAAACAACGGAGACCCTACTTTTTCTACCAACACCAGTCAATCTGCTATAGACCTCACTTTTATTAATACTACAAGTCTTCAAGTCAGTTGGACTACGAGCAACACGAAAATTTCAAAAAGTAATCATCATCCAATTGTTATCTCTTTTATCAATGATTCAAACAAACCCAGACAAGTATACAGAGTTCGAACAGCAAATGTCCTTTGCCAAATGAATAAAATGACGGTGGGAAATAATTTAGAAGAATTCTATGACAATGTTAATAATATTATTTCAAGTAACAAAATTCGCCTGGATCCCAGAAATAAGTATGTCCCCAAGCCTTGGTGGGATGAAGATATTAAGTCAATGTATAATCTACGGACACAAGCAAGAAGGAAGTACGAAAAGACAAAGGCGTGGTCTGATGCTCTGGAACTTGCCGATATTGAACGACGGCTTTTTCGAATGTGCGAAAAAAAGAAGAGGAGAAACTTCAGGAAATTTCTCAGCCATTTGAACAATCCAATTTCAAGTAAGGATATGTGGTCTAAACTTAGGAATGTTAAGAAGTACGGGAAAGTCAAGCCGATTAATAGTTCATGGAGTCATGAACAAAATGAAGAATTCCTTGATTTTATAACACGGCAGTCCATTTCTGGTTGTAACGACGCACCCATAGTCTTCGGGAACTTGATAAGCCAAAGGCCTACCTTGGACATTAAGTGCTTTGAAGCCTTTCACGACTCTAGAAGCCCTACGTCAGCAGCAGGACCAGATGGTGTATCGTATAAAATGATAAACAGTCTTAACGCAACCGAAAGGCAGAAATTTTTTAATATTCTGGTTGAAATATGGAACAAAGGTAGCTTCCCGAGCGAATGGAGGAGAATTAGGATTTCTCCGATCCCCAAGAGGGGCAAAGATCCTGGAAACATTCAAAATTATCGCCCAATTGCACTTATGTGTGCATCACAAAAGATTTTGGAGAGCGCCATCAAGAGTATGATTCTTCGTTTTACTGAAGATAATGGGATAGTTCCCCCTAGGTCATATGCGTTTAGACCGGGTAGATCCACGTCCATGTGCATCAATGATGTGATCAACAATTGGCGGTAGTAATGTTTCGGAAAGGGTATAATCCACACATAATCAAATGGATTGTGGACAGTATGAAACGCAGGCAATTGGAGTTGGGTAAGAGTAGAAGAATTGTAGTGAATGGTCTTCCTCAAGGAAGTGGTCTCAGCCCGTTGCTCTTTAATATCTACACGTCTTCCTTGCATGACATCAATTCCAGTAACATCGACATCTTTCAGTTTGCGGATGATTTTTTCTTGGTTTGCCACGACAAAAGCTTCCAAAAGGCAAGTGAAATTCTGACTGAAAGTATTAGCCGCTTCCACGAGGACTGTAAGGGGCTAGGTCTGGGTTTTAATATGAACAAAATTAACACTGTTCACTTTTCAAGAAGGCCTAAACAAATGAATATATGCATTAATGGTATTTCAGTCAAACAGGTGGCAAACATCAAATATCTGGGTCTCGTCATTTCTGCTGGCGGCTCTTCTAAGATACACATCGACGAAGCTACTTCATCGACAGATAAAGTTAATAACTTCCTTCACATTTTAAGTGGATGCAGCTTTGGAATTTCCCCAGCCAAAGCCATGCATTTCTACAAGGCGTTTGCCAGAGCAAAACTGGAGTATGGAGCATCTGCATTATCCAATCTAACAAAAGCATCTGCTAGTAAAATCAAAACTAGTACGCACAAGTTTTTACGTAGGGCGCTGGGTCTTATCCGTTCCACACCTGTACCCATTTTATATCAGCTTGCGTGTGAATTACCCCCAAAATACAGATTTGAGCTGGCAACAGCCAAGGAGTTAGTCAAAGCCAAGGCCTTTGGATTGCCAAGTCTGGAGAATATCAGGCGTATGCAGAGCAGAACAACTAGTTATACGATAGTGTTTGACAAGTATCAGCAAATTGTGGAAAATGTTGCAACGACACGAATTATACCCGTTGCAAGTAAGCGTATTTCAAGTGATGTGGATTTCTTTGAGGGCGCAGGCTCTAGAAAAAGAGGTGTAAGCGCTATATTGACTGACAGTCTAAGTGGTATTGCGGCAGTAGAATCCACACAGCACAAAAACTATTTGATAAATGAATTTATTGATATCATCAATACAGCGGGTATAGAAACTCAGTTCCATAACATCCCTGGTCACGCAGGGATTGGTCCCAATGAGCTGGTGGACCAGGCAGCAAAGAACGCACCAGTAAATGGCACTTGCCTGAACTTAATGTGGCCAATTGCAGAATTCAAGAGTCAGTATGGGCAGAATGGGCTGATGAATGCAAATCCATAGCTGAACGGAACTCCTCTCATTTTTATAAAATTTTTTCTCAACCATCTAAACACCCATGCAAAACGAAATTACACCCAGATGATCAGAGAGTGATTAACCGCATACTGAGTAACCACACCTTCAGCAACAGCACATTGGCCAAAATGAATGTAGTCGGTTCTGGTGAGTGCCAAGTTTGCAAGACGGAAGAGACGGTCACTCACATTTTGTTTGTTTGCACAAGATTCACCACCACCAGAGTAAAGTTTGCATCGTTCAATGGAATCCAAACAGTAGAGGATTTCATTAAAAAACATAATTGGAATCATCTTTACGACTTAGTCAAATTTATCAAGGAAATTAAAGTCAAAATCTAACCCTCATTGAAGGCTCGTAGACAAAGTCTACTTAATTGGTGGTGGCGCTGTTAAAACTCGACCATCGGGAGGCGGGCCAAAAACTTAAAAAAAAAAAAAAAAAAAAAAAAAATGGCATAGTTTTTCCAATACAAAATATAAAGGGTTTTAAAAGTACAATTTTTGCTTTTGTTTTGTAACAGAGTAAAAGAAGAACCTATTACAAAATTTGTCGTAAATTTTACATAATACCGACCAAAAACGACAACGCATTCGACTACGTCTACGAGAGCTGCCGTACAACGACTACGCCTACCGACGGAATGTTGTATTTTGCCTTTTTTTCTAATTTTTATTTTCATAAACGTTAACAAATTTGACAACAATCAATTTATTTTCTACAGCATTGCCATATTGAAATTGGTTAATTCAGTATAAATTCGGTTTGATTTTGTGCATTTACAACACATAAAAATGGGGATAATGTACAAGTTAATTTGAATTAAGGCTGTTAATGCAAATTAAGGCTGTCGTCTGTCTAGGCTATAAGCAACAACCAGAAATAAATGGTTGTCGAAAAATTCTATTTAAAGCAACTGAAGTTGACAACAGTTGCCATCCATTATTCAAATTTGGCAACTAGCAACGCCACTAAACTATGGTTACCATCCGTAATCGACCCATTGATATTTATGATGTTAAGTTTTATTTCAGTGGCGTTGCCAGTTGAAATAACTGGAGTTTTGTTGCTTTCCATAATCGACCCATTAATTAGAAAACAAAACAAAATGGCATAGTTTTTCCAATACAAAATATAAAGGGTTTTAAAAGTACAATTTTTGCTTTTGTTTTGTAACAGAGTAAAAGAAGAACCTATTACAAAATTTGTCGTAAATTTTACATAATACCGACCAAAAACGACAACGCATTCGACTACGCCTACGAGAGCTGCCGTACAACGACTACGCCTACCGTAATAAGGATGACTATATCCAGATTGAAATGTCAGCAAATCATTAGTCAATCTTGCAAATACACGTTCGTCGGCAAATCAGTATATAATGTACATAATGTTTGAATGACTTTATGAATGACCCTTAGAAACACGATAAATGTTATTCTTCGAATACTCAAGGATTTTCGAAAAAATAAAAAAAATATAATCAATAAGTAGTTCATACGGGTTTTATATATTTTTATTTAATTTTTCGTTCGGGTATATAAGATGAAAAGTTACTTCATGGTAATAATATACATAATTAATCGTGTACATACAATTATTTGATGAATTTGTTACATGCTGTTGATTTTAGTATGATGATTTTCTAATTTATTATAACAGTGCAACTACAAGGAATGGCTTCTATAGCAAACCATCGTTAATTTGTCGGGCATTTAGTCGATACATCAAATGTCAATAGAATTATAATTACATACTAATAAATAATTACGTAAAAATATTATTTCTCATTTCTTTTCAGTAATATATTGATCATCTTTTAATGTATTTTTATATAATCTATATATTTTATTTGCTTTTTATCGTGTGGATGCTTTTACATTTTTAATTGCAATTTGAAGTAAAAATCGGTAATTTCAGATATATTAATAAATAAAGATGCATATGTTAATGCATATACACCTATAAATCGTCATCATCGTATTGGTGTTTAGTTGAAATTGTAGGTTTCGGCATATCCTATTTTTTATGGTTAATTAGATACAATGTAGTTACGCCAAAAATATTTGTTTTAAGACTTTCTAACCAACCATTTCCTATTTCATGCGTTAATTTCTACGGTAATCTCTGGGGTTTTTTATGATCAATAGTCGTTACCTCGAACGCGATCTGTGTTGGAATATTCGTTGTCCTGCAAAAAAAGGACATTACAAATAAGTAAGATTATTAATTTAAATATTTACAAATGTTCAGGCAAATGCCAAAAATATGAAGAAATTAAATGTTTATATTTACTTTTTGTGTTTCCCTTGGTACAGAACGAATTCGAGAAGATTCGGGCTTTGTATGTTGTTCATCTAGAAATTCCCTCTCTCTGTTATTGTGTTTAGACGACATTCGATCATCCCGTCTGTTGTATTCATACTTTGAAATATTTCTACTGGAATTATTGTATTCATTGTTCTCTCTGTCAGCATCAACATCTTTAAAATCACTACGATCTACTGCTCGATGACTGTCGAAACGGCGATGATCGTTATATGAATTATAACTTCCACCACGATAAGTGTTATTTCGATCACGGAAGGAAGAGCCACCACCATAATACTTTGGTGGTAAACCACTTCCTCCACTACGTCCCTCACGTTCTCTGTCGCGATCATCGTTTTGGCGCGAGTTGTAATGAGGTCTAGATTGGGGACCATCATATCCACCTAGAGGTTTCTTTGACGACACCTCTTCTTCTTGCTTCTTCTCATAATGGTAGAAATCGTCGAATATAGACGTTACGTGTTCATAGGAATGGAGAATTTGTAAAACTTCTATTCCCTTGGCGTGGGGCACTTCTTGGGTGTCACGGGAATTGGTTACGGGCTTGTTTTCATTATTTTCTAATGTTATGTGGCGCAAGGCATTGTTCGGAACGTCCTTAACATATATCCACTTGACTTTAAATTTACCCTTCCACTTGTCCTGCGACCATACACTTGACGTTGAATTGTAATCAACAGGAGTCATCATTTGAGCCATCCCACAAAAGTGACCGGAGCCATTTACCGAGAAAAAGAGTAGTACATTTCCGTTTTCCTTGTGGCGCTCCTTAAAGGCATCATCTAGCCGTTTATTTCCGTGGTCTGTTGAACACCATATTTCATACTTTATGCTACGATGAATATCATCCTCCGAGTACGATTTAATGACAAAAAATCTAAAAATAAATACAAATTAGTACGCTTTTGCCAACATTATTAATGTTGAAATTACCTGGCAGTAGCAGCACTTTCTAAATCAATCTCAGCTGGGTTATAATTATTTTTGTCACGTAATTCCTCCAAAACTGCCTGTGGAGATTCAACAGGTCTGTCGTTTGTGTCAATATTTTTTGGGGAACTTCCCCCATGCAAATCTGTGGGCACACTTTCGTTATCATGGCGCGACGGCCCGTAATGAGACCTTCGATCTCCATAGCGACCATAACCAGAACTTATGCCGGTGTTGTCATTGTTTCCTCTACCATGACCACCACCACCACCTCCTAATTTTCCATCAGAATGACGCATATTTCCTGGCTGTCGAGTGTTTAGTTGATGATGCAATGGGTGTTGAGTAGACCAATTTTTTCGGGAGTGTCCATTAGGTGAACTCCTTACACGAGCAAAATTTCCATAATTCCCTTTGTTATCATCTTTTGTATTATCTGGAATTCTATTCGAACCACTATTCTCTGATCGTGAAGATAGTTCAAAATCCGAACCCAGTCCGGGAGAAAAGTCTGAATTGAGGTCACTCGCACCCAAGTCAATTGGTGGCGGTGGTGACGGCACTGGTGGTGGATTGTTGTTGGGAATATCCCAAATATTCACGTCCAAATTATGTTTGCCTGGTACCATGGGGGGTGGAGGCATACCAGGGCCTTTCTTTTTGTGACTGGAAGTTGTAAGAGTAGTCTGTAATAAAGTACATAATTTGTAATTAACACCGTTTCCGATTCGTATCATATTTATGCTCACCCTCGACGTCAATTTTGCTGGTTGTGAGGCAATCGATGCCCATGTTGTCTTTTTGGGAGCCGATGTTGAGCTAGAGCTTTTCTTCTCTTCGGAAGAAAAGACCACGTTATTTTTATTATCCAACTTTTCGTTTCCGTAATTGTCCTGTTTATTCTCATCATAACGATTACCCTTTACATTTAATGCAACAATATATATATTCGCTTAATAAAGAGTTCATATGTGTTATACTACAGTGCATATTTACCTTGTGATAGTTTACGGATGAAATATCACTTGTTACTCCCCTTCGTGTGTTTGGACCCCAAGCAGATTGTTGATAATCGTCTCTTTTATTATACGATGACTTGTTATATCTCTTATTGGAATCTAAAAATAAAATAATAAATTTATATTCTCATTATAAATTTCATACACAATGTGCAAAAAAAAAAAAAAAAAAAAAAAATGTACTATTTTACAGATGCATTGGACCATTGCGTATTTGAACCACATTAACATATTTTTACCAGCTACCTTCGGAAATTTAATATTTACGGAGTAAGCATTACTTCACCGTGAATTACTGTGCTTAGAGTAATCAGTTCTCTTCATCTTGACTTTAGTATGAAACTTTGATTAAATATATTTCATTTACGTATTTCTTGTTACAAGGCTTACTAACAAATTCTGTATTGGTACAAGCAGACTACACATCATTATTATTGAAAAAAGTACATTCAAAAATTAAAAGTTTTGTCGACCTTTAACAGAAAATATATACCTTACAACACTATTGAAACACCCACGCAACCTTGCCAAGTGATAAATTGTAAAGAATTTGGAGAATAAGGTAATTTTTTTTTATTTTTGTGGGAAACTAAGTAATTATTTCATAATTCAGGGTCGAACAACGAATGTACATAGCATAAGGAATATAGTCTCGGGAATCAGCATATAGAGTAACTTCGGGTAATGTGGACCATGCGTGAAATGTGGACCACCCCCCATATCTAAGAAATATGTCAATGCCGACTTGATAAATGTTTTCCTAATTAGTGAAAACAAACATCAAAATTGTTTTTAAATAAATAATTGCAATGTTGAAAATGTAGTAGTAGAAAATGTAGCACTGATTGTAAAAGTGTGATTTGAGCATTTTGTAGCACAATAGTCGAACGTTTTTGCAAAATAGATGAGCACTTTATTTTTCTCGAATATAAAGAAGTTATGTGGTTTTCTTGTTTTCTTTAACAAAAAATATACGTTTAGCTGTAATTACAAAATAAAATTTTTTATTCATTTTTGAAGCCGATAACTTTTCTTAAATAAAAATATCCAATGTAGGGTAATGTGGACCACTAAAAAAAAGTAGGACCTTTTCATGAGGACGAGTTCGAAACGGGGGCGCATTTAATATGCGAGTAGGTATTCTAACCTCTAAAAACTCGATATGCGAAATTACAGGTGCTTCGGTTGGATAATGAAGCAAGGACCTTTAAAATACCGCAAATGGGGCGGTACCCTTAAATGGGGCGGTACCCTTAAATGGGGGCTATTCCAAAACATGAACCCATATATTTTTGCATTCATTGTTACCTAAGAGTGCAATAAATTGAAATTTATTACACCCAGTCCACAACCTACCTTTAACTTACTGATTCTCATTACCCACACATACTGGTCCACATTACCCGCCAAGTTATTTTTATTTGCAGTTTAGAGTTTTTTGAAATATAATACAATAAAATTTTTATAGACATATATATATAATTTTTGACCTGGAATATATTTAGCCTACAAATCTACTATGTTGTGAAAACAATTTGTTTTTATTTTTTACCGTTGTTACACCCACAATATCAAAAAGAAGAAAATGGTGGTCCACATTACCCGAAGTTACTCTATATTAATTTTTGTTCGATAAATCATTTAAAGTACATTGCTTAAAAATACACCTTGGTGCAAAAAATAATATATGTAATTAACGGTAAATCGTGGTTAAAGTCCACAGTATACCCAACTTCTCACCTTGAACGTCCGTATTACGCAAGGACCTTATTTACATGTGTGTCAATTACTTATTTGGAATTTGTAACTGGGATACTCTTTATTAATGTTGGGTAAACATACATTAAATTATTTATTGGGAAAACATATTTGCTCTGTTCCAGTAAGTTTTTAATATTAAAGCTAGAAAAAGGGAAACACAACAAAATCGCTCTCAGAGTACAAAATAAATATGCCAAAATTAGATGCCAATACTTCAAAATTAACATAACAGCCAATCAGAAGTTGGCATTCCTGTTTACCATTTCTACTCGGACAAATTTTTCGAGTAAAAACTTTACAAAGAGAACGCCATTTTGTGTTGCGTTCTCTTAAATTTGATTCAATGTTTTACCAGATTTGTGGGTTTTGAGTAAAAAGTTGCAAAAATTGTAAAATAAGCAGATCCTTTTATGTTCTGAAACGGAATGTTTACATTTTGAATTGAATTTCTTAAAACCAGTGAACCGAGCAGTAAAGTCGGTCGTCGCAATGTAATACCTTACACAACTACCATTGGACTTACATTTTCAATGTACACATGTTTATTTGTTGCCAAGATACATTTCTCATATATAATTTGGCGGTATATGAACTATTAAAAATATAGAGAGAAATTAAGAATTTTCATTCATCTTTGAACATAATGCGTTCTCGTAGCGATCGGCCAGATATTGGAATGTGCAATAATATAAATATTAGATAATTTCAGAATGTAGTGTTGGCGGTTTATTTGGGATACCATTTGTATTTTGTTTTTGCAAAATAGTCAGGCTGAATCCCAGTTTGTTGTTTTTATAAGAAACAACTATTTATTAGTGGGGAATGTATGGCATTGTTTGCCGAGGGGTAAGGCAGGGAAGACTATAGTTTCGGATCACGCCACTGATCCTCATCAGTTCCCTTAGTTTTTTGTTGGGATATTCTCCCCAGAAGCTATTGCTTCTATACAAAAAACCTTTCATACCCAAATGTCTCTTGTAACAAAGCGAAGTACTTAGCTGACCAACGACATAAACTGCATGAGAATTTCGCTGGAGCCTCACTTCGAGGTTAACAAGGCATTTACAAACAATACCACACCTTTCCCACTGTTGTGTGTTGTCACATCGCGACAAATGCACACAACGACTTTGTTGGTGTTGCTAGTGTACAGCAACAAACCAAACAGTTTAACCGTGCCTGCGTCTACAACTTCAGTAGTGTTGGCGGTTTATTTGGGATACCATTTGTATTTTGTTTTTGCAAAATAGTCAGGCTGAATCCCAGTTTGTTGTTTTTATAAAAAACAACTATTTATTAGTGGGGAATGTATGGCATTGTTTGCCGAGGTGTAAGGCAGGGAAGACTATATTTTCGGATCACGCCACTGATCCTCATCAGTTCCCTTAGTTTTTTGTTGGGACATTCTCCCCAGAAGCTATTGCTTCTATACAAAAAACCTTTCATACCCAAATGTCTCTTGTAACAAAGCGAAGTACTTAGCTGACCAACGACATAAACTGCATGAGAATTTCGCTGGAGCCTCACTTCGAGGTTAACAAGGCATTTACAAACAATACCACAATACCAGTGAGGCCCCAGCGAAATTATCATGCAGTTTATGTCGTTGGTCAGCTAAGTACTTCGCTTTGTTACAAGAGACATTTGGGTATGAAAGGTTTTTTGTATAGAAGCAATAGCTTCTGGGGAGAATATCCCAACAAAAAACTAAGGGAACTGATGAGGATCAGTGGCGTGATCCGAAACTATAGTCTTCCCTGCCTTACCCCTCGGCAAACAATGCCATACATTCCCCACTAATAAATAGTTGTTTTTTATAAAAACAACAAACTGGGATTCAGCCTGACTATTTTGCAAAAACAAAATACAAATGGTATCCCAAATAAACCGCCAACACTACTGAAGTTGTAGACGCAGGCACGGTTAAACTGTTTGGTTTGTTGCTGTACACTAGCAACACCAACAAAGTCGTTGTGTGCATTTGTCGCGATGTGACAACACACAAGTGGGAAAGGTGTGGTATTGTTTGTAAATGCCTTGTTAACCTCGAAGTGAGGCCCCAGCGAAATTCTCATGCAGTTTATGTCGTTGGTCAGCTAAGTACTTCGCTTTGTTACAAGAGACATTTGGGTATGAAAGGTTTTTTGTATAGAAGCAATAGCTTCTGGGTAGAATATCCCAACAAAAAACTAAGGGAACTGATGAGGATCAGTGGCGTGATCCGAAACTATAGTCTTCCCTGCCTTACCCCTCGGCAAACAATGCCATACATTCCCCACTAATAAATAGTTGTTTTTTATAAAAACAACAAACTGGGATTCAGCCTGACTATTTTGCAAAAACAAAATACAAATGGTATCCCAAATAAACCGCCAACACTACTGAAGTTGTAGACGCAGGCACGGTTAAACTGTTTGGTTTGTTGCTGTACACTAGCAACACCAACAAAGTCGTTGTGTGCATTTGTCGCGATGTGACAACACACAACAGTGGGAAAGGTGTGGTATTGTTTGTAAATGCCTTGTTAACCTCGAAGTGAGGCCCCAGCGAAATTCTCATGCAGTTTATGTCGTTGGTCAGCTAAGTACTTCGCTTTATTACAAGAGACATTTGGGTATGAAAGGTTTTTTGTATAGAAGCAATAGCTTCTGGGTAGAATATCCCAACAAAAAACTAAGGGAACTGATGAGGATCAGTGGCGTGATCCGAAACTTACCCCTCGGCAAACAATGCCATACATTCCCACTAATAAATAGTTATTTTTTATAAAAACAACAAACTGGGATTCAGCGTGACTATTTTGCAAAAACAAAATACAAATGGTATCCCAAATAAACCGCCAACACTACTGAAGTTGTAGACGCAGGCACGGTTAAACTGTTTGGTTTGTTGCTGTACACTAGCAACACCAACAAAGTCGTTGTGTGCATTTGTCGCGATGTGACAACACACAACAGTGGGAAAGGTGTGGTATTGTTTGTAAATGCCTTGTTAACCTCGAAGTGAGGCCCCAGCGAAATTATCATGCAGTTTATGTCGTTGGTCAGCTAAGTACTTCGCTTTGTTACAAGAGACATTTGGGTATGAAAGGTTTTTTGTATAGAAGCAATAGCTTCTGGGTAGAATATCCCAACAAAAAACTAAGGGAACTGATGAGGATCAGTGGCGTGATCCGAAACTATAGTCTTCCCTGCCTTACCCCTCGGCAAACAATGCCATACATTCCCCACTAATAAATAGTTGTTTTTTATAAAAACAACAAACTGGGATTCAGCCTGACTATTTTGCAAAAACAAAATACAAATGGTATCCCAAATAAACCGCCAACACTACTGAAATTGTAGACGCAGGCACGGTTAAACTGTTTGGTTTGTTGCTGTACACTAGCAACACCAACAAAGTCGTTGTGTGCATTTGTCGCGATGTGACAACACACAACAGTGGGAAAGGTGTGGTATTGTTTGTAAATGCCTTGTTAACCTCGAAGTGAGGCCCCAGCGAAATTCTCATGCAGTTTATGTCGTTGGTCAGCTAAGTACTTCGCTTTGTTACAAGAGACATTTGGGTATGAAAGGTTTTTTGTATAGAAGCAATAGCTTCTGGGTAGAATATCCCAACAAAAAACTAAGGGAACTGATGAGGATCAGTGGCGTGATCCGAAACTTACCCCTCGGGAAACAATGCCATACATTCCCCACTAATAAATAGTTGTTTTTTATAAAAACAACAAACTGGGATTCAGCCTGACTATTTTGCAAAAACAAAATACAAATGGTATCCCAAATAAACCGCCAACACTACTGAAGTTGTAGACGCAGGCACGGTTAAACTGTTTGGTTTGTTGCTGTACACTAGCAACACCAACAAAGTCGTTGTGTGCATTTGTCGCTGATGAGGATCAGTGGCGTGATCCGAAACTATAGTCTTCCCTGCCTTACCCCTCGGCAAACAATGCCATACATTCCCCACTAATAAATAGTTGTTTTTTATAAAAACAACAAACTGGGATTCAGCCTGACTATTTTTCAAAAACATAATTTCAGAATATTAGATAATTTTCAAATAGAATTTTTCGGCAACTATTTATATCTGGTTGCTGTTTATAACAACTGAACTTTGTAGGCTTCCCATAATGGTTAATATTACTACAAAAGAACAATTTGAGGTCCTTATTGCCCGGATGGAAGCTCACCCAAATGTAGCACGCGGCGTGCGGACTTTTGGTCAAACCAAAGCCACTATCGATGATGTGTGGAAGGCCATTTCAGAAGACCTTAACTGCAATGGCCCACCAACACGCATTCCAAATGAATGTCAGAAAGTGTCGAACATCTTCTTTTGGGTCCATGATATTGTTGGTGTACAATGTATAACCAAATATCGTACTGTATATATATCTACCTTGTTTAGAGAAATGTAGTAGGCATTGATATATATACATATACATGTTTTATATGAAAAAATATTTTCAATATTTTTTCCATTCCATTCAAGAACTTTAATAAAGACGTTTGTACGATATAAAACCACTGCGTGTTTCAAACTACCCAATAGGTTATAGGCCCAGAGCTTACGTGGAATATAAATTGGTAATTTTAATTCGTTTTGCAAGAACTGATTTAAATCAGTAATTCGTGTATTTTAACGGCAAAAATGAATGGAACAAATGTGCAATTTCCCAAGCTTTCAAATTCCAACTATCATAATTGGAAATTCAATATGGAACTGTTGTTTCTGGAACGGGAACTATGGGATATCATCGTTCAAGAAGTGCCAAGTGCTCCTGATGCGAAGTGGTTAATTCGCGACGGAAAAGCAAGGGCAAATATCGGTGGAAGAATCTCAAAAAGTACATATCAAGAAGCTTAAGACAGCTAAGGAATTTTGGAATGTTTTAATGAAGCACCATGAAAAGTCAAATTTAACAAATAAAGTAAGTCTTCTACGCCAACTGTCAACAAATAGAATGCAAGGAGGACAAGCGATGGAAGAACACATCACAGAATTTATGGATATTGTGGATCGTTTAAATGACCTTGGTGAGGAAATTGGTGAGCACAAAACGGTGGCATTTTTGCTTGGGAGCCTGCCGGAGGAATACAATTCGTTGGTTTCATCGTTGGAAATGCGTCCAGAGAATGATTTAACCGTGGATTTGGTAAAAGAAAAACTGCTTCAAGAATTTACACGGAAATCTGAAGTTGCTCCAATGGCTGATACTGTTTTTAAAACGCAAAAGAAATTCAAGCCAAAATGTTTTTCATGTGGTAAGATGGGACACATAAAGAAAAATTGTCCGAATAGAAAACTGAATGGAAGTCGAGCAAATGTTGCGGAGAATAAGGAAAATAAAAATCATTGTTTCGGTGTTACATCGAAAAGAAAGGAACATAATTGGTTCATAGATTCGGCTGCAACTTGCCATATGTGCTGCAATAAAGAATTATTTTACAGATTGAATAGGCAACGAAATGATTCAATATATTTGGCTGATGGTACCGAATTAAAAGCAAGTGACATCGGTGAATGTCGTCTGTTTTGTCAAAATAAAGAAATATGTGTACAAGATGTTTTGTACATTCCTGAACTTGATGGAAGTTTATTATCAGTAAGGAAATTGACAAATGGAGGATACAAGGTGCATTTTGAATCAGATAGCTGTTCAATATTGATGGATGGTCAAGTTTGTGCTACCGGAAGTCTGAGGAACAATTTGTATATACTTAATAGTAGTCAAATGGCGAATAAATTATGTCGAGTCAATGCGGAATGCGTTCATGTTTGGCACCGTCGACTGGGTCACAGAAATATTCAGGCAATCAAAAATAGTGCTAGTGAAGGTCTAGCGGCTGGATTGAATATAAAGAAATGCTCATGTTCGTCAGCATGTGAGGTGTGTTTACAATCAAAATTAACAAGAAAGTCGTTTCCAAAAATGTCAGAAACAAAGTCCGAGGCTATTTTGGAAATAATTCACGCGGATGTATGCGGACCAATGCAGAATACAACTCCGAGTGGTAACCGTTACTTTTTAGTAATGATAGATGACTACAGCCGATACTGTCATGTGTATTTTTTAAAATCCAAGGATATGGTTTTTGATAAAATACAAGAATTTGTGGAAATGACGGAAAATCAATTTGGTAAGCGTATGAAAATATTGAGATCTGATCGTGGGGGTGAATTTTGTAGCAATAAGATGGAAACATTCCTAAAGTCAAAAGGAATAGTTCATCAATTAACTGCCCCCTACACTCCTGAACAAAATGGAGTAGCCGAAAGAAAGAATAGAAGCTTGATGGAGATGGCTCGCTGCATGTTGAATGACTCTGAAATTCATGTAAAATGTTGGGCGGAAGCTGTGAACACAGCAAATTATGTTCAGAACAGGATTCAAACTTCCATTACAAATGTTACTCCTTTTTCACTATGGTTCAACAAAACTCCAAGCTTAAGCCATATTCGAGTTTTTGGATCGGTTGCGTACGCACATATTAACAAACAAAAGAGAAGAAAGTTAGATAATGTTGCGATCAAATGCAATTTGGTTGGCTACTGTGATGAATCGAAAGCATATCGATTACTCAATACTAAGACAAACGCTATTGTTATTAGTAGAGATGTGGAATTTATTGAACCAGACTGTCGTCGTGATTTAATTGAAGTTGAAAGAACGTCGGAGAATATGGTTAATGTACCCTCGGAAGTTTCAAATTCTGATATGAAAAATGAAGGCATATCAAGTGGAGAAGAGGAAGACGAGTTTTATGGTTTTGAGTCTGCAGATGAAATAAATTCTACGTCATCTTCTGGTGAATCGCAACGAGAAGAAGTTCTTGAAAATGTTACATCAAATCACAATGCTGAAAGAAGAGTCTCAACGAGAGCAAACAAAAATGTACCGCCTAAAAGATATGCGTGTAAAGTTTCTTATGTGGATGATCCTGTTTCTTACAAGGATGCTATATCGAAATCCGACAGCAAGGAGTGGATGAAAGCTATGAATGAGGAAATCAAGTCGCTGCATGACAATCAGACATGGGATCTTGTGGAAATGCCTAAAGGACACAAGTTGATTGATTGTAAGTGGGTTTTTAAAGTGAAGAAAACCATTGACGACAGAGCCAAGTACAAGGCCAGATATGTAGCAAAGGGATATTCCCAGAAGTACGGAGAAACTTATGATCAAGTTTTTGCGCCTGTGGTAAAGCAAACAACGTTGAGGACTCTATTAGCAGTGGCAAGCTATAAAAATATGAACGTGAAAAACATTGATGTAAAGACCGCTTTCCTCAATGGTGAGATTGATTCTGAAATTTATATACGGCAACCAGAAGGCTTCATTGAAAAGGGCAAAGAACATTTGGTATGTAAATTGAAAAGAAGCATTTATGGTCTAAAACAATCAGCTCGTTGTTGGAATCTGCGAACAATGTTTTAGTTAATTCTGGATTCAGAAGGGGAAAGGCTGATCCATGTCTTTACGTAAAAGAATTGAACAACTCAACTGTTTATGTCTTAATTTACGTAGACGATGTCATTATTGCCAGTAAAAGTAACGAGGAAATAAGGACAGTTACAAGAACCATTAAGCAGAACTTTGAAATAACCGAACTAGGAGATATCAAATTATATTTGGGAATTGAAGTTACACGTAACGAAAATGGAGTTTTTTATTTGTGTCAAGAAAATTATGTTACAAAGTTGTTGCAAGAATTTGGGCTATCTCATGCAAAAACTTCTTCAATTCCTATGGATCCGGGTTATTTAAAGGATATTAAAGATGATAAATTGCTGGAAGATAATCATTTGTATAGAAAGGCAATTGGATCTCTGCTATACCTTGCAAATAATACACGTCCGGATATTTCAGTTGTTGTGTCCATATTATCTCGAAAAATAGAAAAACCAAGTCAAAGAGATTGGACAGAAGTCAAGCGAGTGTTAAGATATTTGAAAGGCAGTCCAAATTTGAAATTGTGTGTTGGTTCTAAGTCAAATTTGGATCTAAAAGGATATGCTGATGCTGACTGGGCTGGAGATGCCAATGATCGAAAATCAACAAGCGGTTTTGTATTTAAACTTGGTGACGCCATCATAAGCTATGCAAGTAGAAAACAATCGAACGTAACTTTGTCATCAACGGAAGCAGAGTTAGTAGCTTTAGCGGAAGCATCGCAGGAAATGTTATGGATTTGTCAATTAATGAAAGAATTTGGAATCAAAATATCCAATCCAGTAATGTATGAAGATAACCAAAGTTGCCTCAAAATTCTACAGGAAGATAAAATTAATCAAAGAAGCAAACATATTGATGTTAAATATTACTTTATTCGTGATTTGCGATGGTCTGAAAAAATAAGCTACGAATATTGCCCAACAGATAAAATGTTAGCTGATATTTTAACTAAACCGTTACAAAAAATTAATATTTGTAAATTTAGATATTTAATTGGATTATCAGTTTAGCTTTAAATGTATATACATATGTATTTACGTTAACTATATCTGATACATTGAGAAGGGGTGTTGGTGTACAATGTATAACCAAATATCGTACTGTATATATATCTACCTTGTTCAGACAAATGTAGTAGGCATTGATATATATACATATACATGTTTTATGTGAAAAAATATTTTCAATATTTTTTCCATTCCATTCAAGAACTTTAATAAAGACGTTTGTACGATATAAAACCACTGCGTGTTTCAACCTATCCAATAGATATGACGTGTGTTATCATCAATACATTCGACAGAACCCTGGAACTTTGTTTTCGAATAAAAAAATGTATTCTTCCCTTTATCCTCCTCCGTTAATTTGAATACAATTTCCTCTATTAGCCGGATAACTTCGGCGAAAACCACCGACATTGTCGGTTGATCCATGCCAAGGTTGAAGTCATTACTATGGGACTTTTGAAAACTTCCCTCCACAAAAAACATCAGAGCTGCACACATTTTTCGGAAATCAGGGTTTAAGGCTTCATCTTTGTACACAACGGCATCTTTTGGTAGTCGAAAATACGCCTTCAAGGTAATATGAGCAGTTGATTGAACATTTCTCTAAACGTCAGCATCTACTCACAGAACTGATGGTAGTTCCAATAGATTTACCTCTTAAATTCCTTCTAATAAATGGCACACCTTGAACATAATTTTCATCATCAAAAAATAGTTCCACTGAGCTTATCATTACATATAATTAGTTTTTCTGAAATATTTTATTCATTTTTTTGTTTGTTTACAATATTTCTAGTTGTAGAAATGTCAAAACAGTATTATCGACAGCAACTGAGAAAAGTTGATATTCATAATGTTATTTTATTTCAATTGCGTTGCCAGTTGAACTCGCAACTGGAGTTTGGTTGCTTTCCATAATCGACACATTAATATTTTCCGTCTAACATAATTTTGTATGTATGTATATGTTTCAAAATATGATTTGACAGCAAACTTAATACTCAGCTGTGCTTACTGTCCGACCTAATATAGTCAGTAGTCACACGGGCAAATTTTGTGGTAAAGTAAATTGAGTTTATGGGCGAAAGAGGTGAGAGGAATAAAATGGGGTACATACATACTTGTACTCCGCAATTCTCTTTTGTTTCGTTATTCGTTGTAAACAACTGAAGTTGGCTGCAGAAAAGTTTTGCATTTTCTTTCATTTTATGTTTTCTGTCGGCAAACAAACGCCAAGGCAGTTAATTAAATTAAAACCTTTTGCGAGGAAAAAAACACATAATATGTCTGTCGAGTAATTCAAGAGTTCCTTTTATAATTTCTTTTTTTTTCTTCTTTTAATTCCATTTTTTTAATTTCCATGAACAATGGTCAAACGAGAAAATGAGTGTGTGGAAGAATAAGAAAATTCATAAATTTGATGCAAGGGTTATTTGCGTGTCTAAACAACAATGCAATTTTTAAAGAAATTGAGAAGAAAATTTGTCATTTGAACGTGTGACTACTGACATAGGGCTTGGTTCTGATTGTTTGAATTAAATTTGCCTAAATTTTCAAATGTCAATGCGAATTGAATTTTTTTTGTCTTTTTTACAAATTTTGACATATTATGTTTGTTGTAGTAATTCGTCGATGCGACTACCTAATATATGTGCCTGAGTTCTTAGAAGTGAGAGGTATAAAAAGTGGCAAGAGGGAAGAAATTCAAAATCAAGGTAGATATACAAGGTAGCCGCATCGGCGAATTTCTACAACAAACATCGGTTGTTATATTTTGATATGTCAAAATATTTTGCCAAAACAAACAGATTGACAAGATTTTTTACACAATTTTTTGTAGAAAATGTTAATAAAAGTATTGCCAAACAAGCTCTTCGAAATTCGGAGATTTTCATTTATAATTTTGTTTTTTAATTTTTGGGTTCAACATTTTTTACATTTATTTGCACCAACAGCTGGGCCGATGCGGCTACCTTATTAAATATACATTGGTTTCTAACTGGGATTCAGCCTGACTATTTTGCAAAAACAAAATACAAATGGTATCCCAAATAAACCGCCAACACTACTGAAGTTGTAGACGCAGGCACGGTTAAACTGTTTGGTTTGTTGCTGTACACTAGCAACACCAACAAAGTCGTTGTGTGCATTTGTCGCGATGTGACAACACACAACAGTGGGAAAGGTGTGGTATTGTTTGTAAATGCCTTGTTAACCTCGAAGTGAGGCTCCAGCGAAATTCTCATGCAGTTTATGTCGTTGGTCAGCTAAGTACTTCGCTTTGTTACAAGAGACATTTGGGTATGAAAGGTTTTTTTGTATAAAAGCAATAGCTTCTGGGGAGAATATCCCAACAAAAAACTAAGGGAACTGATGAGGATCAGTGGCGTGATCCGAAACTATAGTCTTCCCTGCCTTACCCCTCGGCAAACAATGCCATACATTCCCCACTAATAAATAGTTGTTTTTTATAAAAACAACAAACTGGGATTCAGCCTGACTATTTTTCAAAAACATAATTTCAGAATATTAGATAATTTTCAAATAGAATTTTTCGGCAACCATTTATATCTGGTTGCTGTTTATAACAATTGAACATTGTAGGCTTCCCATAATGGTTAATATTACTACAAAAGAACAATTTGAGGTCCTTATTGCCCGGATGGAAGCTCACCCAAATGTAGCACGCGGCGTGCGGACTTTTGGTCAAACCAAAGCCACTATCGATGATGTGTGGAAGGCCATTTCAGAAGACCTTAACTGCAATGGCCCACCAACACGCATTCCAAATGAATGGCAGAAAGTGTCGAACATCTTCTTTTGGGTCCATGATATGACGTGTGTATCATCAATACATTCGACAGAACCCTGGAACTTTGTTTTCGAATAAAAAAATGTATTCTTCCCTTTATCCTCCTCCGTTAATTTGAATACAATTTCCTCTATTAGCCGGATAACTTCGGCGAAACCCACCGACATTGTCGGTTGAGCCATGCCAAGGTTGAAGTCATTGCTATGGGACTTTTGAAAACTTCCCTCCACAAAAAACATCAGAGCTGCACACATTTTTCGGAAATCAGGGTTTAAGGCTTCATCTTTGTACACAACGGCATCTTTTGGTAGTCGAAAATACGCCTTCAAGGTAATATGAGCAGTTGATTGAACATTTCTCTAAACGTCAGCATCTACTCACAGAACTGATGGTAGTTCCAATAGATTTACCTCTTAAATTCCTTCTAATAAATGGCACACCTTGAACATAATTTTCATCATCAAAAAATAGTTCCACTGAGCTTATCATCACATATAATTAGTTTTTCTGAAATATTTTATTCATTGTTTTTTTTTTTTTTTTTTTTTTGTTTACAATATTTCTAGTTGTAGAAATGTCAAAACAGTATTATCGACAGCAACTGAGAAAAGTTGATATTCATAATGTTATTTTATTTCAATTGCGTTGCCAGTTGAACTCGCATCTGGAGTTTGGTTGCATTCCATAATCGACACATTAATATTTTCCTTTTGACGTCTAACATAATTTTGTATGTATGTATATGTTTCAAAATATGATTTGACAGCAAACTTAATACTCAGCTGTGCTTACTGTCCGACCTTATTTAGGGTTTGGTTCTGATTGTTTGAATTAAATTTGCCTAAATTTTCAAATGTCAATGCGAATTGAATTTTGTTTGTCTTTTTTACAAATTTTGACATATTATGTTTTGACATATTATGTTTGTTGTAGTAATTCGTCGATGCGACTACCTAATATATGTGCCTTGCATGTAACTTTTGTAAGCAGAGTTGCTGAGTTCTTAGAAGTGAGAGGTATAAAAAGTGGCAAGAGGGAAGAAATTCAAAATCAAGGTAGATATACAAGGTAGCCGCCAAAACAAGCAGATTCA
This sequence comes from Musca vetustissima, assembly GCF_032173495.1. Classification (NCBI taxonomy): domain Eukaryota; kingdom Metazoa; phylum Arthropoda; class Insecta; order Diptera; family Muscidae; genus Musca; species Musca vetustissima. Next base: position 46,229 of record NW_026885445.1, read on the forward strand.
CAAGATTTTTTTAAACAAATTCTTGTAGAAAATGTTAATAAAAGTATTGCCAAACCAGCTCTTCGAAATTCTGAGATTTTCATTTATAATTTAGTTTTTTAATTTTTGGGTTCAACATTACAACAACATTTTTTACATTTATTTGCACCAACAGCTGGGCCGATGCGGCTACCTTATTAAATATACATTGGTCTCAATTTAGATTAGGCGAGTTTACTTGCGGCAAGTCTTTGTTTGATGGAGAGAGGGGCAAGGGGAATAGAAATGGAAAAAAATTGCTCGTACCGACAATTTTCTGGCAATTCGTTTTGTGTTTTAGTTTATAGTGTCATATCAGAAAAAATAATTCAATTCAGAAAATATGAATATCCCAACAAAAAACTAAGGGAACTGATGAGGATCAGTGGCGTGATCCGAAACTATAGTTTTCCCTGCCTTACCCCTCGGCAAACAATGCCATACATTCCCCACTAATAAATAGTTGTTTTTTATAAAAACAACAAACTGGGATTCAGCCTGACTATTTTGCAAAAACAAAATACAAATGGTATCCCAAATAAACCGCCAACACTATTTTTCAAAAACATAATTTCAGAATATTAGATAATTTTCAAATAGAATTTTTCGGCAACCATTTATATCTGGTTGCTGTTTATAACAATTGAACTTTGTAGGCTTCCCATAATGGTTAATATTACTACAACTGGGATTCAGCCTGACTTTTTTGCAAAAACAAAATACAAATGGTATCCCAAATAAACCGCCAACACTACTGAAGTTGTAGACGCAGGCACGGTTAAACTGTTTGGTTTGTTGCTGTTAGCAACACCAACAAACTTTGTGCATTTGTCGCGATGTGACAACACACAACAGTGGGAAAGGTGTGGTATTGTTTGTAAATGCCTTGTTAACCTCGAAATGAGACTCCAGCGAAATTCGAATTGGGTATGAAAGGTTTTTTGTATAGAAGCAATAGCTTCTGGGGAGAATATCCCAACAAAAAACTAAGGGAACTGATGAAGATCAGTGGCGTGATCCGAAACTATAGCCTTCCCTGCCTTACCCCTCGGCAAACAATGCCATACATTCCCCACTAATAAATAGTTGTTTTTTATAAAAACAACAAACTGGGATTCAGCCTGACTATTTTTCAAAAACATAATTTCAGAATATTAGATAATTTTCAAATAGAATTTTTCGGCAACCATTTATATCTGGTTGCTGTTTATAACAATTGAACTTTGTAGGCTTCCCATAATGGTTAATATTACTACAAAAGAACAATTTGAGGTCCTTATTGCCCGGATGGAAGCTCACCCAAATGTAGCACGCGGCGTGCGGACTTTTGGTCAAACCAAAGCCACTATCGATGATGTGTGGAAGGCCATTTCAGAAGACCTTAACTGCAATGGCCCACCAACACGCATTCCAAATGAATGGCAGAAAGTGTCGAACATCTTCTTTTGGGTCCATGATATGACGTGTGTATCATCAATACATTCGACAGAACCCTGGAACTTTGTTTTCGAATAAAAAAATGTATTCTTCCCTTTATCCTCCTCCGTTAATTTGAATACAATTTCCTCTATTAGCCGGATAACTTCGGCGAAAACCACCGACAGTGTCGGTTGAGCCATGCCAAGGTTGAAGTCATTGCTATGGGACTTTTGAAAACTTCCCTCCACAAAAAACATCAGAGCTGCACACATTTTTCGGAAATCAGGGTTTAAGGCTTCATCTTTGTACACAACTGCATCTTTTGGTAGTCGAAAATACACCTTCAAGGTAATATGAGCAGTTGATTGAACATTTCTCTAAACGTCAGCATCTACTCACAGAACTGATGGTAGTTCCAATAGATTTACCTCTTAAATTCTTTCTAATAAATGGCACACCTTGAACATAATTTTCATCATCAAAAAATAGTTCCACTGAGCTTATCATCACATATAATTAGTTTTTCTGAAATATTTTATTCATTTTTTTTTGTTTGTTTACAATATTTCTAGTTGTAGAAATGTCAAAAATGAAATGTTTCAAGAAATGTTTCAAAATATGATTTGACAGCAAACTTAATACTCAGCTGTGCTTATTGTCCGACCTTATATAGGGCTTGGTTCTGGTTGTTTGAATTAAATTTGCCTAAATTTTCAAATGTCAATGCGAATTGAATTTTGTTTGTCTTTTTTACAAATTTTGACATATTATGTTTGTTGTAGTAATTCGTCGATGCGACTACCTAATATATGTGCCTGAGTTCTTAGAAGTGAGAGGTATAAAAAGTGGCAAGAGGGAAGAAATTCAAAATCAAGGTAGATATACAAGGTAGCCGCATCGGCGAATTTCTACAACAAACATCGGTTGTTATATTTTGATATGTTTGTATATGTTTGCTACCGAATTGCCTTGTATAGACGCATAAAGCAAGTTCAAAAGAGAACGATAAGAATTGCCGCAAGTAAACTCGCCTAATATAAATCAGGACAATGAGGACAAAAAATTTTCACAAAGAGGAAAATCTAATAATTAATTTTGTATTTATTTTTTTATAACAATGAATCTTGCCACAGCTTACTCTTTTGACCTTATCTGTCGGTTGTTGTTGTAGCAGCCCTATTGCTTTTACAATGGGCTGAGGTGACAGACGTTGGCAGAGTATGACTCGGGTCGTTTCGGATCGTAGACCCCTCTGTCTGTCGGTAGTACAAGACATAATGCCTGCCGTACCCCTCCGTTAACAATACCATTTTCCCCCATTAAGAAATATTTTTTATATGTTTTTGCAACAACAAAATACAAATGGTATCCCAAGGACACCGTCAACACTACATTTTTTGGAAAATATTTTAAAACATAAAAAATTAACCATCAACATTATTTAATCAATATTGTCTGTCGCCGTACACGAAATTTTCAAATTGATATCGGATTTGCGGGTTCTGGAACAGAGCAATACTTACCGGATATAATTTTTAACATTAATTAACAAAAATCTATATATAGAGTCGACGCCCGGTATAACGAATACTCAGTTTAACGAATTTGGGATATAACGAATGATAAAAATAGACGATTTTTTATACTGACTATCGGAATGGGTATAACAACTGACGCAAAAAAAAAAAATTTATAACATGTATAATAGGCCTCTTAGGCTTCCTTTGTATTGATATTATAAATAAACAAAAAAATAATGGGCTAGGCTAATAAGAAATATTATTATTACTGTTATTGCGTCAATTAATATATTTTTTGTTAGAAATGCTTTAAAAAGTGTATTAAATTTTTTGTTTTTAAATAAAATTGCACCTTGAAATAACTTTGCGATATAACGAATGGGCCTGACAATATATCATTCGTTATACCGGGCGTTGACTGTAGTTCATAAATTTGATAAACTTCGGACGACAGAAAAGTAATAATAATCATTGTTTTCCTGGGGCCTGGAATATTTTTTTTAAAATTCAAATTTATTATTCAAAATAGCCTTCGAACAATTTCATAAGAGAAACACAAAGAGCAGTGGCAGAATTGCGTACAAAAGTTGCATAAACCTTATTTTCACATCAAATTTAATTTGGTATATGCATTTCTATGGGCGTGTGGAATGTTGTGCTATGTGAACGTTTCCGTTTCAATTAAATGCTTGTCTTAGTATTAAATGCAGACCGAAATTTAATACTTTCCCGTATTGATAAAATGATGCCGTGGACTTTTCTATTGTGGATAGATGACAACAGGGTCTACGAGACATCTCTTTTTAAATAAAATTATTTACAATTGTCTCGGAAATTCGGAGTCCCATATTTCTGAAAATATGGATCTCCAAAAGAAAAGAAGCATATTGTTGTAATCAGGACTCTAAAACTATATATGGGTAAAATTTCAAAACGAACAGAGACTATGTCTTAATCTAGAATTAAACCAAGTCTAGTTTAATGGTCTACGGACTATATGTGGTAAAATTTTCAAGACGATCCGCTACTGATCGTTATACTAGACTTAAGCCTAAACCATATATTGGGTCTGGAAGACGAGACCTACCTATGGCAAAAATTTGAGCTGACCTACACTCTATTGTTCCACAATTTCATTCGAATAACTAACTTTAAAATGTTACGGACAATCCGTAAAGTATACTTACCGTAATTCGAAGATGAAGCTGAAGATTTACGCGATTTATAGTTATTCAGAGAAGATTGAACCTCTTTTGCATTGAATGGTGGATATTGAAACTGCATTGAAGAACTCTGATTGGAGACTAAAGAAAACAATGTCAGACAAATCGATGTTAGTTCCTATTTCGATTTTAAATGATCTAATATGTATAGTAATTATACCTGAAGAATTATCTTCGTTAGTAGGGGAAGCTAGATTATCATATGCAGATGCTTCTTCCTCATGTTGGCTCCATGGTATATTTCGATCCTCATTTTTTGCTGAACATACAAAGGTAAAAAATTCATATTTTAATTTTGTTTCGTCTAAACCGACACAAACTGTTTCTTGAACCATATATATGTATATATATAGATATGTATTTTTGCGGTGTTTAATTCAGGGCAAAACCGGGGAATTTGTTATGTATGTACGTCAACAAGAAAACAATAATTTCAACTGATTACCTGTATTTCCGGGTACTTTCATCTGAAATAACACAGAACAAAAAATGCAGGGGTCATTAGATTGCATTTATATAAATCATAATATAGTATCCTCATAAGGCATCTATCCCACTATACCAAATACACAACAAAATAAAAAATACCTGATCTGACACGCCTGATGACATTTGATGTAAAATTACTGAACCTTTCTGTAAGTTAAAAAAGGTAGTGGTGCTCACTTTATAGACTTCACTTCAGTAAATCTTCTTACTTTATTAACACAAACAGTTTTTACGTAAATTATATATATCTTATAAGTTTTCACAGTAATTGTTTGTATGTATGGTATTTTCAATTATATCTCTTTTATATTATATCCTCCACCTTAAAATAAAGACACCACCATTTTGCTTTTTGTCACTAGGGACTAGTACGTCGACATTTAACTTGTCGATTATTGTTATCGATAACCTGTTTTACTAAAACATACCATTGTTATCGGAACATCCGAATATGGTTATCGAAAATCTCAATCATTCAATAATTGGTCTGTTCCCGTACTCGACAAAATATTTCCAAAGCTTATAATGCCTTGTTCTGACGGTCATTCGAATAACATTGTTCGCTCCCACATGAATTAACCCGCTCATACAACACTATTCTTAATGCATGTCATCACAGTTTATTTTTTAATTTTTATTTGTTTCTTGTTGTACAACAAATGTTAATATATTTGCGTGAATCACATATTGATTGAAAAAGAAACAAATATTTCTCTTTCTCCTGGCTGTAGTATTAATCCATACCTGTTCAATTTTAATTCATGTTTTCCATTTTTTGTGAAAATATTGTAGTTTTGAATATATTTTTAATATTCTCAATTCAAATGTCATTTATATAAATATTGGAGAATTTTTGGGTTGGGGTTTCCCCACATTTGTTTCTGGTTTGTACGCCAATTAGAACCAAAGGGAATGAAATGCAAATTGCATTATGAAGAAAACAAAATTTACATCCTGCTGCATATATAAAAACTATACAATTTTCTACTTTTCATTCGTCATTTTCAATATTACTGAAAAACTTTGAATATTTTATAAATATTTTCATTCTGTCAATATTTATTTATTTTTGATAACTACTCTTAATTGTTAGGATTGGGAAAATTTCTTGGTTATTCAGAGAGTGATTCGAATTGGACAATGTAGAACAAATTTCTATTCACAGATTTAATGCAACTATCCTAAACAACATCCTTGCATTCGGGAGGTATAGTACATTTTTTCCGAAAAATTAAAGTCCAATATCAAGAAAACCAAATGCAGTTCGTCGAACAGCTCACAAGAAAGACGCATTTAAAAAGTTAATCACTCTTACAAAATGGCGCTGTGTTAAGAGTTCGGTTAAATTGCCACGTGATTTATCGAACTAAACGAAAAATATAAGAAAATCTCGTTCATATGGTGCTGGAGGAGGACCTGCCTCCAGTTTTTAGAGATAAAAAAAGAAAACCAAAAACAGCAAGTGTTGTTGTACAAAAAACGATACAACAACCACATGGAAATTTGTTTTTGTAAGTTCTACATTTTTCTGTCAAATGAGTTGACACTACATTTGACAGAAAAATGTAAATAAACAAACAAATTATGATCAAATTATTTTTATTTTGAAAATGAAATAATTTCGAATCCTCAAAATAAAAATTGAAAAACATGAATGAAAATCTATCAAATTTATATTTCTATCTATTCCACATCTTTCCTATAATTGAGCCATTGCCATATATATGTGTAACACATATGAAAATGCTGGGAATAGCGAGTTATTCCTTGAAGAAAGATTTGCTTCCTTAAACTTTCCCAGCAGGCAGATTGAGTAAATTGAATACAGGAGCACATTTAATAAAGAACAATTTTAAATTGTATGCGTTCCCAATTTTCCTGTTGGGTGATTTTTAAAAACATAATTTGTCAAATTCATATTGACACTAGTATAACGTTGGAATCAAATCAGCTGGGATTTGCTGTTACCTTTTATAATTGTACCATGGTAAATACCTATGGGTTCTTACTATATTCCGGAGAAAGAGAATAATTTTTTTATATAAATTCATAGGTAATACTAACAAATAAGTTGAGATTTCGGTGTAATAGGAGAAACAACAAATTTGAAAAAGAAAATTCTGATAACACGAATTAAGAATAGTGTTGTATGAATGGGTTAATTCATGTAAGTAATTCTGAGAGCGAACTACGTTGTTCGAACGCAAAATGTTAAAACGCACGCAAAATGTTAAAATGTATTTAAAGGGCTAAGCAGAATGCTCGCGTTGAGCCATCCGTCGCGTTATATGTTATCGAAAATACAACAACCACAAGGAAACGATAACACAAACGCTCGAAGTTGATGTGCGCTGCGCTTCGGAGTTAAATATATATATTTTTTTTACTTCTACGTCGTCAAGTATGTTGGTGGTTAGAACACTTTCGTGCCCATTCACCATGACCGGTTATTGGTTACTTGAAAGGTATAAGTACCCATTTATTTTCGTTTTCTTTTTGTTTACAGTATGTGCGTGTTTACAGAATGTAGTGATATGAATGGAATACATAAGAAATCAAAACAAAATCAAAAATAAAGGAAAATATAAAAAGAACTTTAAGCAAGGATGATGATTATTTACAAATAAAAGTCAAACTTCAATTTTGCAAAGTGCAATAAAGCTGATTAATTCATCTATATTTTGTTGGTTTTTGGACATCAGGATTTCCGGTAAGTTGTTAAATTTCTTGAACAAATCAAAATCATTCCTATTATTTTGATGCTTTTTGCAGAAAAAAATAATGTGTTTTTCATCATCAATTTCGTTGCAGGTTTCACAAAGATTTGAGTCAGCAATTCCAATTCTGTGGAAGTATTTTTTGGTGTAAGTATGACCAGTGAGCAATCGATTAACAATCTTTATGTTTTCAGGTTTCATTTTTGATGAAAAGAACCAGGGCTGTTTAACAGGCGCCGGGAAGAATTCCGTTACGTTTTCTAGAGTTTTTATTACTTGTATTTTATAGAAAAAAAATAAAATACATTATTTCTCACTATTTCGTAAACATTTTTTACCTGTACAATGAATGCGCACCATTAATGTTAAGTCGTTATGAAAACAGAGAATACAAAAAAGTAAGTTCCTTTAGTCCGTGAGATGTCCTTGTAATTTTCTATAAACTCATTCCACAGGAGTGACTCAATGCGTTTCGACGCATCTGTGACCGACAGACAGAAGTTGATTGGTGAACCAACATTTGCAGCATGCTTCGCAAAATAATCGGCTGTTTCATTGATTGGTATACCGACATGGGAAGGTGTCCAAACAAACGAGATTTTATTTAAATGCGAATTAACAATTTTGTTTAAAATATTGTACACAGTGAAATTGTGAGATGTGTTGTTTTTAAGCAGAAGACAAGCATTTTTGCTGTCTGTAAATAAAGCAGCTGTGCCGACACCGTCTTCGATCATCAAATCGATTGCCTTTTCAATTGCACATAGTTCACCAGTAAGAGAAGAAAGTTAATTTTGAAAACAAAATTTTGATTTGCAGATATATTGCAGACAGCGCAACCTGTGTTGTTGTTAAAAACGGCAGCATCCGTCGCCCAAATAGAAACGCCTTCGGATCTGAAGTCGTTAATTAATTCGTAGTAGTGAGCTTTGAAGTATTCCGTTGGTGCATTGTTTTTGGTAGTATTAAATATTTCTAGCATGAAATCTACCTTGTTGGTCGGATGTTGATTGTAACCAATTTTGAGATTTTCAAAAATTGTGCGAAACTTTGTATAAACATATCCAAGACTAGTTTTTCTTGAGATATTTGAGGTGAAGTATTCTTTAGCTGCCAAATGTTGAGCTCTTAAATCTGTTGGTAGCATACCAGCTAGAGCGTATACCACATGATTTGGAGTGGAAGGCACCAGTCCCAAATTTTTTCTTAACAACTGATTTTGAAAGCTTGTTAGCTTCTTGTTTATATACGTTGGTCTGTGAGCCATCGATGAGATTGCATATTCGGTCTTTGAGAAGATAAGTGATTTTGACAGGTTTATAGCTTTTGCGGGATGAATTCCACTTTTTGGACCTGTGACCATTGACATGACATTAACAGTATTTCTGCAGGATATCATCACCTCTTCGTAGTGCTCCTTGAGTGATAGACTGTTTTTAATATGTCTCCCTAAAAATGTAATGGACTTAACAACATTTACTTGGACTCCATTTAGTAAATGTTGGGATTTTTCCGACTTTAGTCACGTACATTACTGAAGTTTTCTCAACATTGACGTCGAGATTTAGTTTTTTTTAATAAGGATACCATGTTATTGGTTTTGATTTGTATAATATTGTTGGCACTATCAAAGTCATGGCTTGCCGCAAGGAAAATAAAATCATCCGCATATTGGAAAATGTTAGTGTTTTCATCAGCTAAACCATGGAAGCCTATTGTGTGTGACAGCCACATATATTATTTATTTCTTTTTATTTGGCGGCACAAAATTCTTCTACATCATAAAAGTTGGAATGAAGTAAAACAGATGTCTGTCGATTAGACAGTGTTGGTTAACAACATTTCAAGCATTGTCATCAAAATGAAAAACGTTCCGAGTTCGTAATATGTCTATTAATCAATATATGAATGTAACCGCACCATTGATCTTAAACTAGTTTTAGAAAAATGTGTCATATAAATTATATTGGATATTCGTCAAATAAATGACATAATTGACTCAACACCGTTAGGATCTAGTTGGCAATTTATAATGCGTTTACGTTGAGATATATTACCTGAAAATCAGTAATATTTTGAATTTTCTTTTAATCGAAATTAATTTTGATTTCAGCGTTTTTAAAATCTTCTACTTTTACTTGTGCATAGGAACACGAATTAAAACATTGAAATTAATTAACAATGAAAAAAAAACAAAGAAAATAATATAATTTTAAACTTGATTTCTTCAAAAAACTGATTTTTATGAAGTACAACATTAGGTCCCTAATAAAAAAATCAGTAGGTTCCACCACAGTTGCAATTGATGTGACAATCATATGTGTATCCTGAGCCTAGAAGGTCACCCTGCACTTGAAACACGTTTTATCGGCCTCTTTTTCCTTCCATCTGTGGTAAAGTCAAGACGTATACAGTTGCAGTCATATCCAATAAGAAAGTCAAATTCAGAAGTAATATAATTCATACTTAGTGTTGATGAGAAATAGGTTAATACGAAAGTAATAGAAAGAACTTTTATCGGCAAATCTTTGTTATTAATTACCAATTTATCACCTCGGAATATTGTGGTTTCCATCGTTTAAACCATATTTAAAGGTTGACCACAATATTCCATAAGGTGAACACCATTTCATCCTAAAAATTATTGTCTGCTGCCAGACAATAGATGGTGACACCACAGCTTCCTATATGAGCTTTCTGTTAAAACCCCAGTTGACATAAGGAAAAGCTACAAAAATGTTGACTACTGTCCACATGTTACGAATGTAGAGTGAGTACAAAACCAACAGCAATATGACAGTCCTAATTTATAACACTTAAATCGCTCACGCAAAAGTATTAAAAAAGTTAAACATATATATATATATATATATATACATAAAAATAGACTTGTATTGTATTGACAATAATTCAATCAGTACTTTCTATATTTGTTAATGCGATTTTCATAAACAACAAATTAAGAATTAAATACAGAAATTGAATTAAAAATGTTGTACCTATAAATCGAAAGATAAAAACTAATATAATAACATAATATTAAACCAATACTATTATACAATGTATATATATATTAATTTAAAATTTGCACTCGATTATTATAAAAATGTTTAAAATATAATTCTTGAAAATTTAGTATATTTAATTAAAAAAAAATGGATTAAGTGAATAGTAACAATGGGCTGAATAGGCATCATATAGTTGAGTTTGCATCAATGGGGTATTTCTTAATTATAAATTTGGCACTAGAAATACCAAGGATGACTGCAAAGTCATAAGGGGAGGGTAGCCAAATGAGGTAGAAACATCTCAACCTCTAAAGTAGGAAGTCTACATGGTATTTATTGTGAGCTAAATGGCAAGAAGGTATGTTTTTAGATTGCACCGTTTTACTCCTTATTGTTATTCCATTTTTCATATTTCAAATTAGAAAAAAATACGTTACGAAAATCCTTACAGGTACAGAAAGTTTATGTATACGGTCGATGCAGAAATTGAACCTACCCATCCGGCGAGCTAAGCCGCAGCCAGACCATCTTGTACCACAGCTGCACGATTGACTGTTACATTTATGGCGCCCAACTTCCGAGCCACCCAAAAAAAAAATAAAGATTTTTCATAACCCAAACTCTTCATAAGCTAAACTTTGTAGATCAGTATCCCAGAAGGATTTTAAAGATCCATACTGCGTCGTACAGATATACAGGTATAGTAAAATTTAGAGTTACCAATTGATATAAGTTATATTACAATAGAAATGAAATCATATTTCAAGGCTATATAGCCAAGTATATATTTGTTACTTTTCTAAAATAATACTCACGTATATCAAAAGGTGCAATCCACCCAAATTTTTTTTTATTTTTCAAGGTTTCAATCTAATTACTGCCTTTAAATAAATTCTGCACAATTAAAACAGCATAATTTAGTTCAAAATAAATACTTCATTTTTTGTCTATTTAAAAATAGACATAACTAATATATTAAAGCAATTTTATTTCTTATTATTTATTTTTCTAATATAAATTAGAAAACACTAATATGATAGAAAAATTAAAAAATAATTGTTTAGATTTCCAAAAAAAAAAAAAAAAAAAAATCATAAAAATTATATAAGATACCGCTATATGATGACCTAAATTCAGTTCAAAACCATTTATAAACAATTCAAAAATATACTTAAAATTATTTTTCAACCAAAATTTTAAATAAATATCAAGAACAAATAAATATATATATAATATAGAAAAGAAATTTGAAATAATAAATATAATAATAACACAATAAAAATACATACAAAAATTATATTAAAACAAAATTTTATCACAATATAAACATTATTAAAAAAAGAAATCAACAGTTAATATTTATTTAATAATTTATTTGAAATTAAATAATTTACAAATTATATAAAACAAATCGAATTAGATAATAATTATAAATTAATTACTTTATTAAATTATAAAAAGATAATTAAATTTCCATATATATTCAATACATAATCATTAATCTATCAATAACTCTGAATTCTCACGATATTTTTACACATATTTTTTGACTCGTTTATAATGGCTAACAAAAATACAAATATCATCCCGACAAGATCTTCGAGCAGAATTGCAGGAAAAGCTAATCCTACGGGAAACACCTCAGATTTTCAAACGGCTAGCACATCTGACACTGCAATTCGGAATAATTTGTTTCATCCTCCAGGTAGTGATCCTATACCTAGCAATACTTCTCTTACATATATCAGTACCATACCTACACAGACCAATGTTATTCCTAACCAACCTAACAATAACAACAACATGGATGTATCACAATCTTCTGCACAAGGTGCAAATATAACCATTGTTGATACAGGTGTACAACCACTCATGTCAATAAGGACATCAGCGCCAACGGGCCCACAGAACTTTTCTTCACCCGAATCATTGACATCAGTCACCAGACCTTCCTATAGTAGTCTCACAGCACATAATGCCACACTCCCAACATTAAATGAAAACATTAACCTAGAAGCACCAATTAATAACAATGATGGTCCTAGTCTAAGAGAATATATCAGTGCGTCTGTGAGAGTAGCACAATCTGAAGCGTTAAAGACAATGGAAAATAGGTTAGCAATTATGATTCCACAAGTAGTAAGAAATTCTATCGACTCTCTCAGAAACTTATCGCTAAATATTACTCCAGACCCACAAAGAAATGGTACAGTTCCACGGGCACACACTTCTCAACAACCAAATAATAATAACTTACAACAACACACTCAATATAATATACCTAATTATTTCAGAGAACCACATGGCCAAGAAATAAATCAAAATGTAGCTTTAGGACTTAAACAAATGACGCCTTTGCAAATGCAAAAATGGGGACTAAAATTTGCCGAGTCCCTACGCTTGGATTATAATTGTCCATGGGATATTTTTGTAAAAGGTTTCCATCATTTGCTTTCAGGTAGAGCATATGATTGGCTTTGGCAATTCCGACAACAAAATCCATTATGTGAATGGAGCCATTTGAAATATCATTTTATAAAAAAATTCAGGAATTTCGAAAGCGATTTTGAAATTCAACGAAAGATAATTGAACGTCGACAACTTCCGTCAGAAACTGCTGATATATTCATATCGGAAATTGTAAAATTGAAAAATCAAATGCGCATTCCCATCCCTGAATTCGAAATTGTCAGGATTATCAAAGATAACCTCAAAGAGGGATTAGTCCAATTAATATATGCTAAAAATATTGAGACGATCGACGATCTCATCGAAGAGTGTCGACGAGCAGAGGTCACTATCTCAAAACGCATATCATATCGTCAACAACAACAACATCCATATGCCAGAAGGATACACGAATTAGATCTCAACAATTCTGATAAGCAATATCCTGATATTGATGCAATATACAACTCAAACATTCCAACCAAGCAAATTACTTGTTGGAATTGTTAAAATATAGGACATAATTTCATCGAATGTGAAATGGAGCAACGTAACATATTTTGTTACAAATGTGGGTTCAGTGGTGTAACCTCGCCTAAATGTCCAAATTGCGTGGGAAACCCACAGAAGAACATGGGCAAAACTGGGACCACATGTTCTCAAAAAGAATCAACCCAGTGAATAAATCAGAATTTGACATAAAATTAAATAATAACAACAATAACCAACTAGAACATACACCACAAACATTTTTGCCAAAACTGACACAAAACATAGTAAAATGACACAAAACATTGGAATGTAAAAATATAAAATCGAATGTGAAATGGAGCAACGTAACATATTTTGTTACAAATGTGGGTTCACTCGCCTAAATGTCCAAATTGCGTGGGAAACCCACAGAAGAACATGGGCAAAACTGGGACCACATGTTCTCAAAAAGAATCAACCCAGTGAATAAAAGAATTTGACATAAAATTAAATAATAACAACAATAACCAACTAGAACATACACCACAAACATTTTTGCCAAAACTGACACAAAACATAGTAAATCATGTAATTAAAATCAGGCCAATTATTCCTTATGAGAAAAGGTTACAACAATACAATGAAAAAAGGAATGCAATTTTTAAAGATTTCATACCTCAAATTAGTAAAAAGGTAGCAAAAGCTAGAAATGGATATATGAAAAGAAAAACCGAACGAAAAGAGATAGCTTCAGCCTCTGTTGAAGTCGATAACGACATCAGGCCATATTTAAAAGTTCATTTGAATTGCTTTGAATTCTCAGGTTTGATGGATAGCGGAGCATCAGTCAGCTGTCTAGGTAGTAATTGTATTGAGAATGCGGAAAAGATAAATGCACAAATTTTGAATTTTAAATCGTGTATCAGAACTGCTGATGGAAATAAACAGCAAATAATAGGTAAAATAAAGGCCATGGTACATTGTGGAAACAAGGAGAAAGAAATGACGTTTTACCTAGTTCCAAACCTGAAACAATGCCTTATATTAGGTTACGATTTTTGGAAAGAGTTCGGTATCAAAATTTCATTTCAGCCTGAAGTTAAAGAAATTGTAGAGGTTGTAGAAGATACCAAAATGCATACTCTGACGTATGAAGATACCATAAAATTAGAAAATGCTAAGCTAACTTTCAGATGTTACACTAAATATGGTCTTGGTAAAACTCATCTTGAGAGTCATGTAATAGACATCGGTAATGCCACTGCAAAAAAGATGAGGTATTATCCAGTAAGTCCAGTCCGTCCGTACAGAAGCTCATGTATGACGAGCTAGATAGGATGTTAGATCTAGACGCATTTTATATCAGCAATAGATCTAAAGGACGCATTCTGGCAGATTCCTTTGGAGGAATCAAGTCGCTCCTTGACAGCATTCACAGTTCAAGGAAGGCCACATTATCAATTTAAGGTAATGCCATTTGGACTGTGTAATGCTGCTCAGCGGATGTGCCGGCTTATGGATAAGGTGATTCCTCCAGAGTTGAAGGACCGAGTTTTTGTGTATCTGGACGATTTATTAGTGGTTTCTCAGAACTTTGATGTCCACATTGAGATGTTAAAGATTGTAGGAAACCGTTTAACAGAGGCTGGATTAACCATAAACATGGAAAAGTCCAAATTCTGTTACAGAGAATTACGGTACTTGGGATATTTAGTGGGAGAAGGTAAGCTCAAACCTGATCCAAGTAAAATAGAAGCAATAACCAAAATAAAACCTCCAAAAACACAAAAAGATGTGCGAAAGTTTCTAGGTACAGTCGGATGGTATCGTAGATTCATCCATGACTACTCGACCCTAACGGCGCCATTAACCGACACTCTTAAGAAAACTCCAAAATTTCAAATGACAAAAGAAGCATTAGAGTCATTCGAGAAACTTAAGATTTGCCTTGTTTCCAGTCCAGTTCTTTCAAGCCCAGATTTCTCTAAGCCATTCTTTGTGCAATGTGATGCTTCAAATGTCGGTGTTGGAGCTGTTCTTTTTCAGAAAGATAATGATGATATGGAACATCCCATTGAATATTTTTCAAAGAAATTGAATAGTGCCCAACGAAATTATTCGACAACCGAAAAAGAATGCCTGGCAGTAATACTGGCTATAGAACGGTTTAGACAATATATCGAGTTGATGGAATTCACTGTCATCACCGATCATTCCAGTCTACAATGGCTGATGAATCAAAAAGATCTTAATGGACGATTGGCAAGGTGGAGTCTAAAACTTCAAGGTTATAAATTCTCCATTGAGCACCGTAAAGGGACTAAAAATATAGTTCCGGACATGTTGTCTCGTCTTGATATGGACGAAATAGACACGGGTTCAACATCCTTTTTAAATTTTGATTCCGAAGAATACAAAAATGAAAAATATTTAAATTTAGCTGATACCATCGAACAAAATAAAAATCGTCTACCTGATCTTAAAGTCTCCGAAGGTATCATTTATAAAAGAGTAAAATTTAATAACATAAATGTTGAGAGTGAAGAAGAATGCTGGAAAATATGGCTTCCAGAAAAATTAGCGAAAGAAATCGTAAAGAAATCGCATGAGAAGGACACTTGTCACAGTGGCATAGGAAAAACACTACATTACATACGGCAATATTTCTATTGGCCATCAATGGCCGGAGATGTAAAAGAATACATTAAAAACTGCGACGTGTGTAAAGAAATCAAACATCCCAAACAAGTGTTAAAACCGAGAATGGGAAGTGAGGTTGTAACTCAACGACCCTTCCAAAAGATTTATATTGACTTCTTGGGACCATACCCCAGAACAAAGTCAGGTAAATCATACATTTTCATTGTTTTAGATCATAAAACAAAATTTGTCTTATTGAAAGCAATGACAAAGGCCACAACAATACATGTAAATAAGTTTCTCGTTGAGGAAGTTTTTTATAAGTTTGGCGTACCTGAATATATACATTCGGACAACGGAAACCAATTTACGTCAGAAGCATTCAGAGAACTCATAAAAACGTTTGGTATCACACACATTAGAACCGCCATACACGCACCTCAGTCTAATGCAAGTGAGTGTGTTAACCAAAGCATTCTATGTAGCATACGAAGCTACATAAATGAAGACCAGTCAAAATGGGATGAAAAACTACCTAACATTGAATGTGCATTACGGTCAACCCTACACACATCGACAGGCACATCGCCATATTTTGCACTTACAGGGTATAATATGATTACACATGCCGATGCATATAAAATCTTAAGAAAACTCAGTGCTTTGGAAGACGGCACAATAGATGTTTTACCTATGTCCGATAGAATGCAGATTTTCCACCATAAAATTAATAAGAAAATTCATGAAGCATATGAGAGAAATGTAAGGTCTTACAATAAAAGAAGTCGTGCAATTGCGTTCAAACCTGGCCAAGAGGTATTTAGAAAGAATTTTGTGCAAAGCAATTTTTCAAAGGGCCTAAATGCAAAATTATGCAAACCATGGCTGAAATGCAGAGTACGAAAGGCGCTGGGAAATTGTTACTATGAAATAGAAACCCTAAAGGGAAAACTAATTGGCACCATCCACGCCCAACATTTGAAACAATAACAGCCGTCAATTGTCCTTTCTATAATTCTTAAAATATAAATTTCTCACCAACAAATGTAAATCCATTTGGTTGTGTTTTGACGTCATATAAACCACATGTTCAATAAATCCTGCTGCTGACTACCCGTATGATTTGAACACTGCATTCCACCTGAAAGAAAAGGCAAAGATTAATAACAAATCATTTAAAAATCGACCTGAAAAAAAGAGAAGAAATTAGCATTAACGTAATTTAAAATACAAAAATAACTTATCTTGGTGTTCCACATGACGACGGTATATGAAAGTAACACAACTTCAATCAACCCTTTTACATACATATCCATAGATAACAAGAAAACAGTAAGAAATAAATGTTATACATTTGCGCTACATTTGTAAATCATGTGCAAATATTTTATGAGGATGATATCCAAACAACAATCATCAGAAGTTACAGTATGGGAAGCAGGTCTTTCTTGCCAATTAAAATTGATCATGGTTGTCCTTTAACATTGACCACACATCTTCTTGTCATGTTTGGTATGTTAGAATGAAAATTGCCTACAGCATAATTACAGATACCTGTAAAGAAAACAGATAAATACATTATAAAGGGCGATAAAAAGTGTCATATTTGGAACTATACTTTCCTGACGAAAGAAATGTTGCATCCTTATATTTTAGCAAACTCTTTAAACGTGTGTGCACATACAAACGAATAACAATGTAATACTAATGTTTTTATCATCATTAAATTTCAAACTTGTTTTCTTTTTATTGCGTGAGTTTAGAAAATATTTT
The DNA here is from genome assembly GCF_032173495.1 of Musca vetustissima. Taxonomy (NCBI): domain Eukaryota; kingdom Metazoa; phylum Arthropoda; class Insecta; order Diptera; family Muscidae; genus Musca; species Musca vetustissima. The sequence continues at coordinate 63,955 of NW_026885445.1, forward strand.
CCAATGTTCCCTTTCATTATTGTTATCCAACTCCTATAGGCAAACAAATCCTGCATGAAATAAACAACAACATTAGAATAAATGATCAGTTTAATATGATAAATACTTACCTGCATGACAATATCCCAATTCATTTACACTTCACAGGTTTCGTGAAATGCAATTGGCTTTGTGACAGCCACATATATTATTTATTTCTTTTTATTTGGCGGCACAAAATTCTTCTACATCATAAAAGTTGGAATGAAGTAAAACAGATGTCTGTCGATTAGACAGTGTTGGTTAACAACATTTCAAGCATTGTCATCAAAATGAAAAACGTTCCGAGTTCGTAATATGTCTATTAATCAATATATGAATGTAACCGCACCATTGATCTTAAACTAGTTTTAGAAAAATGTGTCATATAAATTATATTGGATATTCGTCAAATAAATGACATAATTGACTCAACACCGTTAGGATCTAGTTGGCAATTTATAATGCGTTTACGTTGAGATATATTACCTGAAAATCAGTAATATTTTGAATTTTCTTTTAATCGAAATTAATTTTGATTTCAGCGTTTTTAAAATCTTCTACTTTTACTTGTGCATAGGAACACGAATTAAAACATTGAAATTAATTAACAATGAAAAAAAACAAAGAAAATAATATAATTTTAAACTTGATTTCTTCAAAAAACTGATTTTTATGAAGTACAACATTAGGTCCCTAATAAAAAAATCAGTAGGTTCCACCACAGTTGCAATTGATGTGACAATCATATGTGTATCCTGAGCCTAGAAGGCTCTTGAAACACGTTTTATCGGTCTCTTTTTCCTTCCATCTGTGGTAAAGTCAAGACGTATACAGTTGCAGTCATATCCAATAAGAAAGTCAAATTCAGAAGTGATATAATTCATACTTAGTGTTGATGAGAAATAGGTTAATACGAAAGTAATAGAAAGAACTTTTATCGGCAAATCTTTGTTATTAATTACCAATTTATCACCTCGGAATATTGTGGTTTCCATCGTTTAAACCATATTTAAAGGTTGACCACAATATTCCATTAGGTGAACACCATTTCATCCTAAAAATTATTGTCTGCTGCCAGACAATAGATGGTGACACCACAGCTTCCTATATGAGCTTTCTGTTAAAACCCCAGTTGACATAAGGAAAAGCTACAAAAATGTTGACTACTGTCCACATGTTACGAATGTAGAGTGAGTACAAAACCAACAGCAATATGACAGTCCTAATTTATAACACTTAAATCGTTAAACATATATTTGCTAAATATATATATATATATATATATATATATAAAAATAGACTTCAAGTCACTCATTATATTGACAATAATTCAATCAGTACTTTCTATATTTGTTATGCGATTTTCATAAACAACAAATTAAGAATTATATGGAAATTAATTTTATAATGTCATTATCAAAGCCTATTTTCAGGCATTATTATTTTATTGTAATATATTTACACCCAAAAGCAAATCCCTGTTCATTAGGTATAAAATATAAGAAATTTGTAAATAAATTATTTAACAAAAATATTCATAATGTCATAAATATATATGAACATAAAAAAAGAAAACTACTAAAATTATTTATAAAAACACAGAAATTGAATTAAAAATGTTGTACCTATAAATCGAAAGGTAAAAACTGTATCCTAATAATATAATAACATAATATTAAAGCCTATTTTCAGGCATTATTATTTTATTGTAATATATTTACACCCAAAA
>NW_026885446.1:0-65911 GCF_032173495.1 Musca vetustissima
GGCTTTGTTCATATGTTTGTAGCAGGCAAAAGGAAACGAGATAGGCACATGGTTCCTTTTGAGAATATGCATAGAATCAATTTCTAAGTCGATTTATGCATGTCTGTCCGTCCGTCTGTCTGTCCATGTTAAATTGTACACAAAGTACAGGTCGCATTAATTATTCGAATTGGATGAAATATGGCACAGTTCATTCATTTGGCCCATGGACGAACCCTGTTGAAATTGGGAAAAATCGGTTCAGGTTTAGATGTAGCTCCTATATATATTTTCGTCCGATTTTATGTAAATGGTGCACCGAAGTCCCTAAATAGCTTTCGATTTGTACGATATTTGGCAGAGCGTACTGAATTGAGCCTAGAATGATGTGTGCTAAGTTTCGTGAAAATCGATTCAGATTTAGATACAGCTCCCATATATAGTTTCGTCCGATTTTGGGTAAATGGTGCACCAAAGTCCCCAGATATCTTTCGATTTGCACGAAATTTGTCATATCGTATTGAATTAAGTCTGGAAAGATGTGTGTTAAATTTCGGAAAAATTTGTTTGGATTTAAATATAGCCATATATATTTTCGTCCGATTTTAGGTAAATAGTGCACCCAAGTCCCTATATAGCCTTCGATTGGCACGAAATTGGGCACAGGGTACTGAATTAAGTCTAGAACGATGTGTGTTAAATTTCGTGAAAATCGGTTCAGATTTAGATATAGCTTCCATATATATTCCGATTTTTGGTAAAAGGTGCACGAACTTTGGATTTATAAGTCAATGGAGAACTCAAAATGTATCCGAATGCACAAAACATACTGAAATAAGTGTAACCTAACATGTGACAAGTTTCGATGAAATCGGTAGAGATTTCGATATTTAGCTTTAAGGGAACCCCACCCATTCTCGATTTTAATTTTTCATGATTTTTGTTATTGTTTTGTTGTTGTTTTTGTAATTAAAGAAAAGTCCTTATTTTTGATGGCGGGCATGATAACTCCTCACTGGAATATCGGAATCCGAAAATTCCAACGGTGTTAATAAGAGTACATGTCTGTCTCTCGTATGAACTAGGATTATTGACTTCGCTCAAAAAATAACAAAATGGCGGGCCTTTGAAAAAATATTTTTAGAAAATCGCAGATTTTTTACCAAAAACCAAGTTAAAAAATAAGGAAGATCTTCACCGATTGGCTTTATCCTAGTTCATACGATAGCTATACACTCACAGAGAAACGTGTAAAAATTTGGTATCGATTGGGTTATTAGTTTTTGAGTGATCGTGCCCGCCATTCGCAAAAGAGAAAAACGCGTTTAAAGTTTGAGAAGCCCTTTAGCCGTCACTTGATGCTGACACAATAAATCGGCTATATCTTCAAGAGTTCTTGAGATTTTCACTTGAAATGTTGTAGGGACATTCTTGAATTAGTGTAGAATCGAATTAAATCAAAGAAATTTTTGAGAATGGGGTGTCCCCTTAAATTTATTTACATAGTTTTGTCCCATTGTAAGAAGCAACTCTATATCTGACCAAAATTTAGTAAAGGTTACAGAATTGCATGTTTAATTTCATTCGATATGTTGAATATACCCAAAGTGGTGAAGGGTACCGTCCGACTTTACTGCTTTCCATACTGGTTCATATTAATTAGGTGTTTATTCTTACTAATTTTTTATAAAACTTTAAAAAGGAGATATGATAGATTTGTTTAAGAAAGCTAATTTTATTGATTAAATTTCATTTCTTTCTGTATTTTATTGGATGTTGTATGATAAAATTTTTTTAACATACGTTATTGCGTAATTGTGACTCTGTAACTTATCGTACATAACCAATATCTTCGAATTAAACGAATCCTTTGTCAATACAACGATTTGAACACGAAAAATAAGAAGACAGCAACATCCGATATGTGTACAAAACGACAATATCAATCTTAAGTTGAATGATTGTCAAAATATATAGATGAAAATGTAGAACACATGCCATGCTTGAATAGAAATGTCAGATATTTATTTCTTAGCCATAAAAAGTAGTGTTTCCGCACTACAACAATACAAACAATTGATTTGTATTCGCATTGCTTAACCCAATTTAGGTTGATTTTTTTACAACAGCTTTACTTTTTCGTCAATAACAAATGCCAATATTTACAGTGGTGGAATAATTGTTGAAACCAATGAGAAAACATGGCTATGAACTCTGAGATATTGGCATCTCAATGCAATTTGGGCATAGTTTTTAACCGAATTGGGAGTTATTTTGTTCCTTGGCTGTCAATTAGGTGTCAGATCTCACTACAAAAAATTACAAATATTGGTCTACTTTATAGGATAGCCACCATAGAAGAATACTCGCATTATTCGGTATTTGGAGGAGTTAAGACACATTTTTCGACCAAAGTGGCTGCAATTGGGTGCTTTGGATGTACGTTGCGTATAAATCTGCTGCACTTTTTAGGATAGTTGCCATATAATGGTACCTCCCAAATTCTTAAAGTATGACTGTATTTTGGGACTTTTCGGTTCTACTTAGGTAATACATCTTCTTACCAAATATCATCACTATTGGTCCACTGTTTACGAACCCCCGAAATGGAAATATATGACATCAAGAAACCAGTAAGGAAAGATCAAAGTCGATCGGTTCGACTATGACATACCCTTCACCAATTTGGATTCATACAGAGGTGATCCTATATAAAATAACCAGTCGTAACAAATATAGCATCTTACGTAACATATATGTAATCTCAGAAGAACCGTTAACATGGAATGGGAGAAATTTAATATGTGATCTCCATAGATATATGAACCAATTAAAATCAACACAGAAGGACACCTCCCGAATTTATGTATCATCAATATTGTAATACTTTTCATGATTGTTCTTTGTAACGGTACCGGCTATTATTCGGTATTTAAGCTTTACTTTTCAATTAATTCAAAACTACTCAATTTTTTCATATACTTTAATAATTATTGAATTATGAAGGACTTCGAACTTCGGCTTCAGCTATGTTAAAAATTTTTGAATATTTTAAAGTTTTGCAAACTTTTATGTATCCTCAACTAGGAGACCATTACGAGAATTTATCAACAAAATTTTATTTTATCACAATGAGGTATTCTATTTATTCTATAATTGTTGTACCCATTTTAACATCAATTGAGTATGCAATAGGTTTCTTAAAAAACCAGTAAGGAAAGTAGTAAAGTCGGACTGGGCCGACTATAAGAGGCCCTTCACCACTTTGGGTATGTTGTACATATGTAAATTTAATTAAATTTAATTTCATTCGAGCAGATTTGGAGTAGTCTGCGTACCACGGGACAAATTTATGGAAAACGATTTATAGCAAAATTGATACACGTTACTCAGTACGACAACCGTTCGAAATACATATGGGTGCTATGGTTGCATCTGCACCAATTTCAACGAAACACAATAACGTCATTCAAGCCTCAATTTGATATATTGCACAAAATTTCGTGTTAATCGAACAAACATTAGGAGTTTGGTGCACCATTTATGTAAAATCGGACGAATACATATCCATATGTTGGACCCATATCGAAATCTGAACCGATTTTCCCGAAACATCATTCTTGAATGATTCTAGACTCAATTCATTATTTATGCCACATTTCGTGCAAATCGAAGGATATATAGGGACTTTGGTCCACCATTTACATAAAATCGGACGAAAATATATATGGGAGCTATATCTAAATCAGAACTGATTTTCACGAAATTTAACACACATCTTTCTAGACTTAAGTCAGTACACTATGCCAAATTTCGTACAATCAAAGGATATATAGGGACTTTGGTGCACCATTTACATAAAATCGGACGAAAATATATATGGGAGGTATATTTAAATCTGAACCGATTTTCACGAAATTTAATACACATCGCTCTAGACTTAATTCAGTACCCTGTGCAAAATTTCGTGCCAATCGAAGGATATATAGGGACTTGGGTGCACCATTTACATAAAATCGGACGAAAATATATATGAGAGCTACATCTAAATCTGAACCGATTTTCTCGAAACTTAACACTAATCACTCCAGACTTCATTCCGTACGCAATGCCAAATTTCGTGCAAATCGATGAATATATAAGGACTTTGGTACACCATTTACATGAAATCGGACGAAAATATATATGGGACCTATATCTAAATGTGAACCGATTTTCACGAAACTTAGCACCCGTCATTCTGGGCTTAGTTCTATGCCAAATTTCGTGCAAATCGAAAGATATATAGGGACTTTGGTGCACCATTTACCTAAAATTGGGCGAAACTATATATGGGAGCTATATCTAAATTTGAACCGATTTTCACGAAACTTTACACACATTTCTCTAGACTTAATTTACTACGATATGCCAAATTTGGTGGAAATTAAAAGATATATAGGGACTTTGGTGCACCATTTACCTTAAATCGGACGAAAATATATAAGGGAGCTATATCTAAATCTGAACCGATTTTTCCCAATTTCAATAGGGTTCGTCCTTGGGCCAAATAGATAGGCTGTGCCAAATTTCATCCAATTCGTATAATAACTGCGACCTGTACTTTTTTTACAATTTAACATGGGCACCATTTACCTTAAATCGGACGAAACTATATATGGGAGCTATATCTAAATTTGAACCGATTTTCACGAAACTTTACACACATTTCTCTAGACTTAATTTAGTACGATATGTCAAATTTGGTGCAAATCAAAAGATATATAGGTACTTTGGTGCACCATTTACCATAAATCGGACGAAATCATAAATCAATTTCAATAGGGTTCGTCCTTGGGCCAAATAGATAGGCTGTGCCAAATTTCATCCAACTCGTATAATAACTGCGACCTGTACTTTGTTTACAATTTAACATGGACAGACGGACGGACGGACATGTATAAATCGACTCAGAAAGTGATTCTATGCATATTCTCAAAAGGAACCATGGATCTATCTCGTTTCCTTTTGCCTTTTACAAACATATGCACAAAGAAATAATATCCTGTACCACAGTGTGGTGAAGGGTATAAAAATACCCGTTCGGTCTTATCTTTTTGCCCTCAGCCAATTCCTACGGTTTCAAAGAGTAAATAACACCAAAGGGACGTGTGGCAGATCAATTCATTCACAAAGGATTCAACCAGTACCTAAAAAAATTGTTCCTTAAGATTAGTTCCAATACTGTGATTTTTTTTTTGCCATTAGTATTTGTAAATAAATATGTGTAGATTGCATTGTTTTAATCCCTCAATGTGTTCAAATAAACAACTACTTTTATTTCTTTGTATTTTTTACACAAATGTGGGTGGGTGAATATTTGTGTCGTCATAGCAAATATTTAAGGAGTGAAAGAAAAAATTACACTTGTGTTCGAACACATGTGTGTCAGTATGTTATGGAAAAAGTGCCCGTAATAGAATTTTCCACGTAGTTTTCTTATTTATTTCTTCAAGATTTTTTTTTTCAGCTGTACTGATTTTATTTTATTTCAGTTTCCGTTTTTTCTCTTTTGTTCTACAACTTGGCATGAAACTGACATCTAGACTACGAGAAACGGAAGAACAAAGAAAAACACGCGTTACTTGTAATCTCTACTGCTGCTACTTCTACTGATGCCACGGCTGATGATGTTGATACTGCTGGTATTGTGACAAAACAGTGAGACGACCAAATGTGTACCACGGAAGTGAAGTCAAATTGTATGCTTGAAAAACGACCAAAATAGAGTAGAGTTTTAATACTAATCTTATTTTTCGCTTCACAGCACAAAATAACAGCAAACAAGAGAAACGAAACTACTTGCCACAACAGTAAGAACTACTCTACTGGCAATAACAATAACAGTGGCAACAATAACAGCAGCGACAACAACATCAACAGCAACAACAACGATAGCAAAACATCAAAAGCGTTTGTGAAACTTTCTCGAATATTTGAAACAATAAAATACTTTAGATGTTAGATATTTTGGCAGCAGAAGATATTTTGCCAACGAATTGTTTTCACAAGCATGCATCAATGTCGAGGCCAGAAACAAAGTTAAGAAGAATTTAATAATAATACTAGAAATAAGGTGGCACTAAAGCTAGCAACTTTCTTATTGGCAAGGATAACGAAAACGACAACGACACAAATGGAATTCGTTGTATGCATTCGAAGAAGGATTACGTAAAATGATCTAAAAAATTAAATTCAATTCTTCATTTGCAAATGCTAAAAATGAAATAAAACCAGTAAGGAAAGTAGTAAAGTCGGACTGGGCCGACTATATCATACCCTTCACCACTTTGGGTATATTCTACATATGTATGCCAACAGACGTCGCTTTTTTGTTTTATATCTATATCTGAACAGATTTCAGGGAAACTTGCCAGAGACTAATTTATATTACTTCAGTATGTTGTGTCAATCGGCCTAGCTATGGATCTTTAACGAAGCTTAGCAAAATTATTCTAGACTTAATTCAGTACCCTATACCAAAATTCGTGCAAATCGAAAGATATATAGGGACTTTGGTGCACCAATTTCATAAAATCGGAAGAAAATATCTAAATCTAAACCGATTTTCACGAAATTTTGCACATATTATTCTAGACTTAATTCAGTACGCTATGCCAAAGTTCGTGCCAATGAAAAGATTTCCAGGGGTGTACCATGTACCTAAAATCGGGCGAACTATATAGGAGCTATATCTAAATCTGAATCGATTTTCATGAAACTTAGCACACATTATTATAGACGCAATTCAGTACGCTAGGCCAAATTTCGTGCAAATCGAATGATATATATGGACTTTGGTACACCAATTACCTTAAATCGGATGAAAATGTATATGGCTATGCCAAAATTTGTGCAAATCAAGAGATTTCCAGGGATTATATATGGGAAACTATATATATGGGAACTACATATATAAATCTGAACCGATTTTCATGACACTTAGCACACATCATTCTAGAGCTTATTCATTTCGCTGTGCCAAATTTTGTGCAAATCGAAAGATATATATGGACTTTGGTACACAATTTACCTTAAATCGGACGAAAGTATATATGGGAGCTATATCTGAACCGATTTTTCCCAATTTCAATAGGGTTCGTCCTTGGGCCAAACAAATAAGCTGTGCCAAATTTCATCCAATTCGGAGCATAAATGCGACCTGCACTTTGCTCACAATTTAACATGGACAGACAGACGGACGGACATGCATAAATCGAATCAGAAAGTTATTCTATGCATATTCTTAAAAGGAATCATGGGTAGGAGAACCTGTCGGTAAACATGTTATCAAATATCAGTCTAACACTAATTGAGCTCATCTTCAAAAGAGGGATAATTTCTTTATGGAAGAATTATATTAATAAGCAAGACCAAACCTTTATTTATGTTTATAAATTTTTTCTGATTCAAAACAAAAATAAATGACATATTGTGTTCAAAACCAAGGTTATTTTTGGTCGTAAGTCACTCGAATGTGTATTTTGGAATTTAAAAAAAGTGGGTGTAACAAAATTGTCATTCCGTTTGCAGGACCTTATAGCAAATTCTTTATGGAAGAATTATATTAATAAGCAAGATAAAGTAAGGTTTTTTGCTTGTATCTCTTCAGTTCACGAAGAAAAATGTAAATCTTTGTGTGAGGCTTATGTAGGAAATTTTTGGGATAACATATGTTTGGTTGGATGGTTTTCATACCCTTCACCACACTGTGGTACATGGTATTATGTCTTTGTGCATATGTTTGTAACAGCCAAAAATAATCGAGATAGACCCATGGTTCATTTTGAGAATATGCATAAAATCACTTTCAATGTCGATTTATGCATGTCCATCCGTCTGTCTGTCCATGTTAAATTGTAAACAAAGTACAAGCCGCATTTATGATCCGAATTGGATGAAATTTGGCACAGCTCATTTGTTTGGCATAAGGACGAAGCCTATTGAAATTGGGAAAAATCGGTTCAGATTTAGATATAGCTCCCATATATATTTTCGTCCGATTTAAGGTAAATGGTGCACCAAAGTCCCTATATATGTTTCGATTTGCACGAAATTTGGCACAGAGCGATATGTGCTAAGTTTCGTTAAAATCGGTTCAGATATAGATTTATAACAAAACGCGTCGTCTGTCAGGACGACCAGTCAGACTTTACTACTTTCCTTACTGATTTGCATAGAGTACCGATTGCAACCGATTTAAGGTAATTGGTGCACCAAAGACCCTATATATCTTTCGATTTTCACAAATTTTAGTATAGGGTACTGAATTAAGTCTAGAATGATGTTGCTAAGCTTCGTGAAAAGATCCATAGCTAGGCCGATGGACACAACGTACTGATGTTATATAAATTAGTATCTGGCAAGTTTCCCTGTAATCGGTTCAGATATAGATTTATAACAAAACGCGTCGTCTGTTAGGATACATATGTAAAATATACCCAAAGTGGTGAAGGGTATAATATAGTCGGCCCAGACAGACGTTACTACTTTCCTTACTGTTTTTATACCCTTCACCACACTGTGGTACAGGGTATTATGTCTTTGTGCATATGTTTGTAATAGGCAAAAGGAAACGAGATAGATCCATAGCTCCTTTTGAGAATATGCGTAGTATCACCTTCTGAGTCGATTTATTCATGTATGTCGCATTTATAATCCGATTTGGATGAAATTTGGCACACCTCATTTGTTTGGCCCTATTGAAATTGCGAAAAATCGGTTCAGATTTAGCTCCCATAACGTACTGAATTGAGCCTAGAGTGATATCCGCCAAGTTTCGAGAAAATCGGTCCAGACTTAGATATAACTCCAATATATAGTTTGGTGTATGCCAAGTTTCGAGAAAATCGGTCCAGATTAAGATATAGCTTCCATATATAGTTTCGTCCGACTTCATGTAAATGGTGCACCAAAGTCCCTATATATCCTTCTATTTGCACGAAATTTGGCATAACGTACTGAATCGAGCCTAGAATGATGTCGGTCAAGTTTCGTGAAAATCGGTCAAGGTTTAGATATATTTCCCACATATATATTCGTCCGATTTAATGTAAATTTAGTCCAGAATGATGGGTGCTAAGTTTTTTGAAAATCGGTTGAGATTTAGATATAGCTTTTTCTTTTATTATAGATTTATTTTAAGTAATTTACGCAACAACATTAGTATGACCTAACCTGTGACAAGTTTGTTTGAAATCGCTTAATATTTGGATAGAGCTTCCATATATAATTTCGCCCGATTTTAAGTAAATTGGGCATCAAACTCCTCATGTTAGTCAGATTGACATCAAATTTTGCACAACGTACAAAATTGAGCATAGAATTGTTGCGTTTTCTAGAAGTACAGGCATAGTCCAATGGATGACCTATTCATATTTGTTTGAAGTCGATTTACATACTTTTGTCCCATTGTAACAAACGAATGATATGTTTATGGATAGATCTAGGTAGATTCATATTTGGATAAATATAATCAGCTGGATACCCGTAGTGGTGAAGGGTATCATATAGTCAGCCCCGTCCGACTTTACTACTTTTCTTACTGTTTTTTTTTTTAAATTTTTGCAGACACAAATATAGCTTCCTTTTATATTTTCTACTTAATCAAATTTTGAATAGTATGATTTAAATCGATTTAATATAATTTTGCACTATTGTACAAACCTTAAATCCGACCTTAATTTTGCCCTAAAGAATTGGTATTTTGTATAGGTTGCCGAAGACATGTTTATGGATTGATTTAATTTGGTTCACATATAAATACAGATCTAATATTTAATTTAGTTTAGTTTAATTTCATTTTATATTCTAAATATACTTAAAGTGGTAATGGGTATCATATAGACGGCCCCGTCCTACTTTAATACTTTTCTCAATGTTTTTTCTTTAATTTTTCGGGACACTCTGTTTAAAACGATATTCAACGCCGATTCAGTTTTTTGTTGAGATTATTTCACATAAATTATTTCAAATTCCACAGTGTTTCTTAAGAGCTTAACCCATTCGAAAGCTTCTATGATTGTTTTAGATAGATTTTAGCATGGATTTAAATATATATTATTTTAATATATAAACCACAAATAGAATCACCGCTTGCGATGTTCCATGCCATACTCCGTCTCTTATAGTTAAGTCTGTGAGTGCCTGGTAAACTCCAAAGATGTTAAAAGTGTTTCGGTCTCGGCATTGTTGAAATCCCCTTATTAGAAGCCTTTTTGAACATTTGCTTATCGACGATGCTCCCAATACCATGTGCTACCTTATGAATGGTCATTTCCATTGCTCTATTCAATTTAGCGTATGTTGCCAAAAATAGAAATATTTTTTTTATATTTATACACCAAATGTACATGTTGCTTTATTATCATGTTACTTCAAACTTTAAAACTTCATATTATCCTTTAACACAATTAACCCATAATATTCCAAAAATGTATTGTGTACTTATTTTATGTTCTGATTCTGATTATTATGAAATGTACTCCAATGAATAAGGCAATTGTTAATATAACAAAAAATGCCTATATACACACCCCAAACCGTTACCAATTACCATTAAATTCAGTATAGCACAATCTTAAAAAATACAATTACTTTTTATATGCAAGAGTATACTTTTTTATTATTTGCACAGGAATTTTCATTTTGCCAAACACAGAAAAAAAGAAGACCCCCCACATCATGCTAAAAAACTCAATAAACCATCATCCTCATGATCATCATCATATGTTTGAAAGGAATATTTGTAGGTTTATCATAGTTTATTTTGCCATTACTTGCATGGAACCCTCATCTGCTGCCTCTTCATGGATCATGAACATAAAAAATCCTCACAATATGTTTCGTTTTATTTCTTGTTTTTCCAACTTTTTTTCTTGTTGCCTGCCATGGCCTTGATGCAGCCTCCTTGTCGATTTTCATTTTTATTTTTTGCTGCTGGCCTGCAGCTAGCAATGGATGTTTTGTAGGAAGGTGGAGGTGATGATTTTGTATATGGATGGGTGGTGTGTGTTTGCTGTTTTTAAGGAAGCATCAGATGAAATAAAGAAGATTTTTTTTGCGAAAACTTATTTTCCATGCTCCGTCACCTCCAATAATATTTGCCTTGCTCTTTTTTTCCACAAATGCTTCTGTTTTTTTCTTTGAAATGAAGTAAAATTGTATATATTTGCTTTAGTTTACTATGATTTTATTTGAATTTAATTTTGAAAATTTGTTTTTCGACATTTTTTATGGATATGTTTATATTGTGAGAAAATGTACAATAATCTTTAAAATGTTACGGGAATAAAAAAATGTGTATACATAAGACAAGGAAAATTTAAAATTCAGATGGGCCGACAAGAGATACTTCCAAGATTGTTATTGATTATTTGGTGCACAATATACATGAAGTCGGATGAAAATATATAGGGGTTACATCTACATGTTAGGCAATTTCAACAAAGCCCTGTTCAAGACATTTTGAGCTCAATTTTATACGTTATGCACAGAGCAAAATGGACGAAAATATATGAGGCAGCTGTACCTGAACTGCATACGTTAAGCTATACACAATTTCGTGTCGATCGGAAAAGCATTTCAAGTTTGGTTAATAATTTCCATAAATTTGGTCGAATATATATGTAGATGGTAGCTATATCTAATTCTGCACTGATTTCAACGAATCATACGTCATTCATGGGAAATTGGGGCACCATTTATATCAAATCAGACGAATATATATGTGAGCTATATATATCTAAATTCGATTTTAATAAATCTCTATACATATTACTTTAGGCTCAATTTGGTACGCTATACAAAATGTCATCCCGATCGGAATAAAAATTGAGACTTTGGTGCAATATTCTAAATCTGAAGATTTTCACTAATTTCAAAAGAGTTCGTTCTTGAAACATCTACTTCGCATCATAACTTTGCATTGTAAGTTGTTTACAATAATAAATGGACATACAGAGGCACGGACGGTCATTCATAAATCGACTTACAAAGTGTTTCTATGCATGTCCTCAAAAATATAATAACTATTGGTTTATTTAGTTTCCTTTAAACAGCGAAGACTGCAAGATCTCAAAAATTGATTTTTGAAAGCTGTAACAGGATTTCCTGATGTTCGGCAATACAAGTCTTTTTATTGCATGTCAAGGCCTTGCGCGGATGGCTCTTCCATCCCAAGTTTTTTTTTCGGTCAAAGAGACGCATTAGGGGAGACTGGGGCACCTTCGGCATCGGGGCACCTTCGGCAATCGCGTTTTCGATATGAAGCTCTCACCGTACATCACAAGTTTCGATATATAAGTATCGAATATCGAAATAAATAACTGACACAAAGTTTGAAATTTCTAGCTAATAAGCTTATTTAGATATATGGGGTTTTGTATTTTTATAGATGTTTCTGTAATATTTCAATTCCATTTCGTAAGTATTTCGTGTATAAAACTTTTTAAATTTTTAAGACAATATTATTAAAAAGTGATTAACTACAATGTGTATTATTATAGAAATATTTAAAAATATAATGGTTTTACAAAACTGATCGAAAAAATGAAAAAAAAATATACAAATTACATTCGGGGTACATTCGGCATTTTAAAGTGGGGCACATTCGGCCATATACAGATTGTGCAATATTATTTCCTTAAAATGTTTTTGAGTTTGTCTTTAAAACTAATCCTTTAATATGGCTCGAAATTGCATATATAAGATCAAACGTGCTTGTATTGACGAAAATGCGATAGAAAATCCCTATTTCTGATAGTGTGTGCGAACTTGAGATGTAAACGTCCGCCGCTAGAAAATAAGGTCCTATAATTCAAACATTGTGTGGCGTATTAAAGCCAAAAAGAGCCTTTAGAGAATCAGAATTTCAACCAGACTGATAGCGATGACAATTACCCGGCTATGACTATGGTGCCGAATGTGCCCCATCAAATGCCGAAGCTACCCCGGGTTGGGGCACATTCGGCGAATTTGACTTTTTTTACAAAACTGTAAAATTTTTTAACTAATACTATTTTTTATATCTTTTTGGTACTATTTTTTTAAAATTAAGTGTCCGAGGACAATAATCAGCCATAAATTTGTTATATATGTTGAATACGTACTGAGATATAGAGCTCTAAAAAAAAGTGTCGAAGGTGCCCCAGTCTCCCCTACTATGGTGAACTATTTGACTTTTGACTGTCTACGAATACTTCTGGCAAATAAATGGCGGTCCACCACTCCATTTCGATATTTTGAAACTTTTTGTCCAATTACCCCGACAAATTGACTGTAGTTTGGTATTCCGAGTTCCTACCGAATAAAAAGTTTTTCATAGAAAATATTCAACATAGGTCGAGACTTTTATAGCCTAGACAGACGACTGCCTTAATTTGAATTAACAGCCTTAATTCAAATTAACTTGTACATTATCCTCATTTTTAATGCACAAAATCAAACTGAATTTATACTGAATTAACCAATTTCAATATGGCAATGCTGTCGAAAATCAATTAATTGTTGTCAAATTTGTTTACGTTTACAAAAATAACCAGTGAGCGGAGCAGTATAGTCGGACGGGGCCGACCATACGATACCCTACACAACTACCACGGAACTCAAATTTTATGCGGATGTTTATTCCGAGCCTGGACAATATTTCATGATATTGGCATCCTCTTGCCTGATTAGAGGTAAAAAGCACCTCTTCCTCACACTGACATATTTTCCGAATATTACGAGTATTCAGTACAGCTATTGTCCAGATTCCCTTCACCGTGGGTTGTGTTGTGATGTTCGGCTTTCATTTGTGGTCTATATATCGACTCGAAAATAACACAAAAAATTAAGTTTTCGGTCCACTTCATTCCAAAATTATTATCTGATCATCACCGAAAATTATAGGCGTTGTCCTTGACAATAAAATTAAATCTCATGGAACATTTCAAAGCGATCAGCGCTATAGTTCCCCTCTGTAGAGTGATAATGGGTTACTAAATAATATAAAAATACAGAGATACCTGTAAATATTTAGGTGTAACTCCCACATCCGAGCACATACAACAATATAATTGGTATTAATTTAAAGGTCAACCACTCCTCTTGGATATAATATCAACTTCTCCGGTCTATGTCCTTCAGGGGTAAATATATACGCTACAGAATACAAATTTTGTAATTTTTCACACAAAAGTCAGGGTCCATTTGACCCGCAAAATATTGACCAATCTTTATCAAAACAGGCATGCTTATTCTTTGGCCCGATCCCCTTCTCCATGCAAAATTTCACGATGTTCGGGCTATTATTGCGGTCTCTGGAGCGATCAGAAAAACCGACAAAAATTTAGTATATGGTCCATTTCATCCCCTAAATATTAACCGATCTTTCCCAAAAACAATAGGGGTCTTCATTGGCCAGTACCCATCCTACATGCAAAATTTCGTGAAGATTGGTCCATAACTGTGGCCTGTATCGTGTTTACAAATTATAATGGACACGGACGGACACACATATCTAGATCGACTCAGCTAGTCGAGATATGACGATCGGTATACTTAAAGGTGGGTCTAGGACCAATATTTCGCGGCGTTACAAACTTTTGGGGCTGCACAAAGCTATAATACCCTGACAACATAGTTGTGTAGGGTATAAAAATTATAAATAAAGGAAAATTGCAACATTCTTTCAAATTGGGAGCTGTTTTGCAACATCGTAGCTGCTATTCTTCCTCTATGCCATGTATATATTCTTAAAGATCCAATCCCGAAAAATATTGGAAACGAATGCCAACATCTTCAACATCTACATACAGACAAACATTTGTTTTGAATCAAAAAAATTGTTTTGTAAATGCAGAAACTCTCGTCTGTCAGGGGTAAATATTAATTCAAATTAAGAATTTTTTAATGCAAATTAAGGCTGTCGTCTGTCTATGGTATTACATATCCCCCATGAAAAACCCCGCATAATTCCCTGTATATGTTAAAGTTTATAAGCCAGATAGCAGCTTCTTCTTTATCATTAACGTCTGTAAAAAAAACTTCTTTGTTTTTAAATGAGGTTCAAATTTTACTTTAGCTTTGAAAATTTCAATGATCTCATGTGGACTTCTTAGTCGATACTATTCCATTATTCGCCTCTAATACTTTCCTTATCAATGAGCTATCGAGTCTATAAACGCACTATGACATAATTTGAATAACCCGAAGAGGGTTTACTTTCTCATTTGAAATTCTTTAATTTCCATTTACGCGATTAAATATTTTGTCTTCATTTTGCTCTGTTCGCTTTGTTACTCTTTTTTCATTTACCCATTCGTTGTTTTTATACCCGTCACCACAGTGTGGTACAGGGTATTATGTATTTGTGCATATGTTTATAACAGGCAAAAGGAAACGTGATAGACACATGGTTCCTTCTGGAAATATGCATAGAATCACTTTTTGAGTCGATTTACGCATGTCCGTGTAAAATTGTAAACAAAGTACAGGTAGCATTTATGATCCGAATTGGGTGAAATTTGGCATAGGTCACTTATTTGGCCCAAGGACGAACCATATTGAAATTGGGAAAAAATCGGTTCAGATTTAGATATAGCTCCCATATATATTTTCGTCCGATTTAAGGTAAATGGTGTACCAAAGACCCTATATATCTGTTGATTTGCACGAAATTTAGTATAACATAATGAATTGAGCCTAGAATGATGTCTGCCAAGTTTCGTAAAAATCGGTTCAGACTTATATATAGCTCCCATATATAGTTTCGTCCGATTTCATGTAAATGGTGCACCAAAGTCCCTATATATCGTTTGATTTGCACCAAATTTGGCATAACGTACTGAATAGAGCCTAGAGTGATGTCTATCAAGTTTCGAGAAAATCGTTCCAGATTTAGATATAGCTCCCATATATAGTTTCGTCCGATTTTATGTAAATGGTGCACCAAGGTCCCTATATATCTTTCGATATGCACGAAACTTGGCATAACGTATTAAATTGAGCCTAGAATGATGTCTGTCAAGTTTCGAGAAAATCGTTCCAAATTTAGATGTAGCTCCCTTATATATTATCGATTGATTTTAAGTAATTGACGCACCAAGGAACCAATGTATGAAATGAGTATAACCTAACCTGTGACAAGTGACAAGAAATCGGTTCATAGTTGGATATATTTTCGTCCGATTTTAAGTAAATTGTGCATTAAACACTTCATGTTTTTCAAATTGACATGAAATTTTGCACATCGTACTAAATTCAGCATAGAATAGCGTAACAAACAAATGACATGTGTATGGATTGATCTTAGTGGATTCACATTTAGGTATGTATTACATATTTTAGTTCATCCAATTTCATGTTAATGGTCCTGTTTAATATACCCATATATCATACAGTCGGCCCAGTCCGACTTTACTACTTTCCTTACTGGTTTCGATTTACGCATGTCCGTCGGTCTGTCCATGTTAAATTGTAAACAAAGTACAGGTCGCATTTATGATCCGAATTGGATGAAATTTGGCATAGGTCACTTATTTGGCCCAAATACGAACCCTATTGAAATTGAGAAAAATCGGTTCAGATTTAGATGTAGCTCGTCCGATTTAATGTAAATGGTGTACCAAAGTCCCTATATATCTTTCGACTTGCACGAAATTTGGCACAGCGTAAGGAATTAGGTCTAGAATGATGTGTCTTAATTTTCCTGAAATCTGTTCAGGTTTACATATAGTTTCTATATCTGACCAACTGAAAAATTTAGTATCGGTTGCAGAATGAAATGTTTATGGATCCAATTTAATTTTACTAGTCCTTTAAAAATGCGACGTCTGTTAGGATTCATCTGGTGAATATACCCAAAGTGGTGAAGGGTATAATAAAGTCGGCCCCGTTCGACTTTACTACTTTCATTACTGTTTTTTTTTTTTTGCCATACATCATTACATGTCCTTGTGCTTAATTTCAGCATGTAAAACATAGAATTGCTTATAAATTTTAGTATTAAATGCTAACAAAGTTAAGCAATTAACTTGGAGGGCTTACTTTGTGCATTTGCGAAACACAGCAGAACTGATGTGAACTGAAAATTAAAATGAATAAAAACGACGAATACTAGAAGGAACAAAAGGAAATTTAAAGGACGTGGGGTAGGATAGTATTGCCACCAGCAACAGCATAACGTTAAACTTCAAAGTAATTGCAACAAACACATTCTCCGGACGTCAGTCATTACGATATAAAATCAACAACACTTACAACAATGACGGAAAAATATTGTATCGCTTATGATAGTCACCAGATGAAGAAGAAGCAGCAGCAACCACGTTTTATGAAAATGAATTTGGCTCCTGCTCCATCATGGTCACAATCGTGGTATGCGCGATATTCCAGCAACAGCCAAAAAGTAATTGGTAGAACATGCACTTTCGCATATATAATCAAAAGTTGTAGCCTTTACCAACACCACCAACGCTGCAATACCATCAGCAGGACACTCCACGCCGATCCTATCCACCATGAATAACAGTCTTTAATAGTATTTTGTGTTGGAATTTTTGTTCTCTTTCCGCCTCTGCTTATTGCATTTCTTTGGGTTTTCGCTCTGAATGAAGGGTAGTAATTTGTGGACGTGCCGCATTTCCCAAAATTTGTGTTTAATTTGGGAAAATGTTGTGCATCCAGTGCATCACCGACACCGACATTAGTACAGTGGAACCCAGACAATGGTATTCGCAAAGTCGTATGCCCAAATGAATATGAATGGAGCACTCAGAGTCACACCATTCGAGATGCTAGATTGCAAGGACATTTTCGTTATGATCCCGACACTCAATGGCCAACCTTTATTTACTATTTGGACAATTGCCACAATGAAAATGTTTTCCATACATGTATATGTGTGAGTATGGATTCTGCTCCTCTGTTTCCCGTGATGGTCAGCATGGAAAGATGAGCGTGATTGTGGCACTACGACTGCACCTTCTTGTAAGCAGAATACAAAATGTAAAATATTTATTTGGGTATTAATGACATCTTTTGTGTGCCAGTGGCCACACAATAGGGTCCCCTTTCTCCACTCTCAGTGGATGCTCGACATTACCACCATATTTGTGGGTGGTGTGCCTGAAATTAAATAAAAGCAAATCGATTCTTGCATCCAAGCCTTTTGCTCGAAGCAAAATTTAATTAAGAGACGACATTGTTCGGTATTCGAAAGACATAGTTTACAAATTTCAACATTTTTTTGTCATTTCACAAAAGGACAACGTTCCAACAGCCTTCCATACGCTTGGCACTGAGTATATTAATGCATTGTGCAATGATTGGAATTTGATGTTAATTAAAAAATATATTTGTACGTAGACGTAAATTCTTGTTTGTTTCTTCAAGAAAAATACATAAATGTAATATCTGTGCTATGGTATAGCATGCCCGAACATTATTTACTTTGTAAAGAGAAGGTAAATTAGTAGGTCACAAACTACAAACTTTTTTAAGTATTTCAATTTATGGCATCGGAAATCACTAAATACAAAAAAATTAGAAAACCAGTGAGCGGAGCAGTATAGTCGGACGGGGCCGACCATATGATACCCTACACAACTTCCACGAAAATCTAATTTTCTATGGTTCGATATTCTGAGCTTGGGCAATATTTAGCGATATTTGTACCCCCCTTGACCGGCTAAACTTCTACAAATATTACTAATATTCAGTACAGCCCTTCTAATTAATTGTCCAGATCCCCTTCACCTGTATCGTGTTAACAAATTATAATGGACAGAGGAACGGACGGACACATATGTCTAGCACGATTCAGCTAGTCGAGATATGACGATTGGTAAACTTAAAGGACCAATATTTCGTGGCGTTACAAACACTTTGGGCTGCACAAAGCTATACTACCCCAACAACATAGTTGTGTAGGATATAAATACATGTTTGGAAAAAAATGTACATGCTTATGTAAAAACAATTCAAGCTTTTGAAAATCAAATGTTTGTAAAACAGATGTCGTTAAAAAATATTAATCACCCACACCTATTTAAGTTTTACTGATTTAATTTAAAAACCCCTGCCTATGGTACGGAGTTTGGAAGATATTATATATAAATCCAAATATTTTATGGTCTTTGAAAATATATATTTTTAACAAATATTCGAAGAATATTTAAAAATTCCACACTTACTAACCAATGGATGTGATTTTTTGCAGATTTGCTCGTTACAATGTCTCTTAGTCAAAAAATAAATTATTCATAGTTTTCAGGCAACACATTAATACAGAACGAAATCTCCCTCAAAAAAAAAAACCTCAACAAACCAAACCATCTTCAAGGACACACGTTTCACTTTACCTTCACACTTAAGTGTTAGCATCCTTTTGTGTGGTGGCTTCATAGCTTCATGACATCGACAAAAGTAAACAATCTGGGCATTGAAAGATTATTCAATATACTTCATGGCTTGGCGTACGTTTTGCCAGCAAGCAACAATAAAATCGCATTCCATACTTGTGTAAGTGGAAAGTGTTCAGCCATGAAGGAGCAACTCTAGCAAGCGAATGAGCGAACGGACGTGGGCTAGTGAAAATAATATGCGTAGTCACGTATCTGCTTTAATGTCGGTGACAAATTGTCTGGAGCATTGAGCGAGGCGAGCAGATATCTCTTATTTATGTTTAAATTGAGTCGACGTGATGGATACGTTCAAAAGTGTTAAGTAGTTGTCAAAGCGAAGCGTTGTTATCCGCAGATTTCATCTCATCATAAGTTTTCAATAAACAGAAAAAACAAAAAGGAATGGAAACGTTCTGATGGATTTATATGAAGTTATTATTGAGGTTTATGTCATTGCTTCGTTTGCATTACAACAAAATGACGACATCGTTGAATTTTTATTAAGAAGTTGTAGAAAGTGATTGTAAATAAATTATTTAAAAACCAGTGAGCGGAGCAGTATAGTCGGACGGGGCCGACCATATGATACCCTTCACAACTTCCACGAAAGTCTAAATTTTTGTAGTTCTATATTCTGAGCTTGGGCCAAATTTCGCGATATTTGAAACCTCTTGACCAACTAGAAGTCAACAATTATTACTAACTAGCATATGCCCGCAACTTCGTTATCGAATGTAGGAAGTATTTCAAAATGTATTAATATATTATATTATTTTCAGAATAAAATATATATGTCAGCAAAAACAATACACAAACCCAAATTTTACCAAATTTTCCATTTTGCACACATTATTTCCATAAGTACCCTCCTCAACCAGGATTCCTACTGTATCAGTTCACCACTATTCAAATTGTACCAAATTTAGTACACAGTTGTACTTATTTCCAAAACCTCCTTCCTACACCAAACCTACACTCCCACAGTGATCCTAAATCCAGGTTTCAGGATTCCAACTTTATCGGTTGACCCACAATTCAAGTTGTACCAAATTTCCAAAACTTCCTACTCAATCCAAACCAACACCACCACAGTGATCCTAAATCTAACTATCACGATTCCAACTTTATCGGTTCACCCACAACTCATATTGTACCAAATTTAGCACACAGTAGTATGAATTTCCAAAACCTCTTACTTACCTCGAACCTACACCACCACAGTGAACCTAAATATAAGTTTTAGGATTCCAACTCTATTGGTTCACCCACAATTCAAATTGTACCAAATTTAGTACATAGTTGTACCAATTTCCAAAACTTCCTACATACCCCAATCCTACATCCCCACAGTGTTCCTAAATGGAACTTTATCGGTTGACCCACAATCCAGATTGTACCAAACTTAGTACACAGTAGTACGAATTTCCAAAACATTCTGCATACCCCAATCCTACCCCCCCACACTGATCCTAAATCCAAGTTTCAGGATTCCAACTCTATCGGTTCACCCACAATTCAAATTGTACCAAATTTAGTACACAGTAGTACGAATTTCCAAAACTTCCTACATACCCCAAATTTAGTACACATTTCTAAAACTTCCTACAACAGTGATCCTGACACCAAATTTCATGATTGGTTCACCTAAAATTCAAATTGTACCAAATTTAGTACCATTTAGTACCCATAACTATTATTTTCTTAAACTGAATCCTGGCCCTAATACCACACCCCTACAGTGATCCTGACCCCATATGTCATTGTTCCCGCTCTATAGGATAACCCAAATCCAAACGATTCAGTACTTTCCTAACACATACAGTGAGTGTAATAAGTATTTTGCCTCAATAAAAATTTGACAAAATTCTAATATATACGCCTAAAGCCTGCATACTAAAGACGTAAAATGAATTATGTATGATGGGATATGTTTGTGGACATATTTAGATCTTATTTCTGCAAGAATCACGGCGAAAGATCTATTGGCCTCGAAGATATCGGCCAAAATCTATATCAACCCAAAAATGATTATCACAAAAAAGTATTTTGCTTTTAATTATTATTTTTGAAAAAAATCATTATATAACACACGCTTTGTCTTTTTATAGTTACCATTGCGGGTAACCACATACTAAAAGCGATTTGGCGACGATTCCAATAAATCACGTCATTTTTTCGCGAATATTTTCTCAAATTTGCGTTCAATACATTCTCCAGCAATTTTTCATTTAATATATGGTAATTTCTCGTCCTAATCTCAAAATGAGACTATTAGATATGGTCGTCGCGGCTTCAAAACATCCCAAATAACTTTAGAATAATAAAAAGGAGGTTTTGCAAAATATATCGCGAGGACAGGACTCTAAAAACTATTAAAACCAAAATCCGACAAACAAATTATTAAAAAAAAAAAATATCGCGAAACCCCATTTTTCAGACTTTGAAAACTTTATGGTCCATTAATATTGATCTAGGAACCAATATATGGGATGAAAATAGCAATACGAAGGTCAGATTCTAAGCCAGTTCGAGACCAATAGGTCTTTCGCAGTGATTCTTGCAGAAATAAGATCTAAATATGTCGACAAACATATCCCATCATACATAATTCATTTTACATCTTTAGTATACTGGCTTTAGACGTATATATTAGAATTTTGTCAAATTTGTATTGAGGCAAAATACTTTTTTTTTACTGTAAGTAACAAATTTCCAAAACTACGTTCTTATCCCAATCCCACACTCCGACGGTAATTTTAATTTCAAATTCTAGGATTCCAGCTCGATTTGTATCTCCAAATTAAATTCGTACCACATATAGTACCATAGAGTACTTTTCGTACACGCTGAGTACACGCTTTCAAAACCATCTCCCTAAATGGACCCTACTTCTAAACCTTAACTCACACTCCAAATTTCAAGTTTTTAACACTATCCGTTCACATGATACAGAATTGTACCAAATTTAGTACATTTTCGGATAGTTATAGTTCAAATTTCCAAAAACCCTTTGGTACATCTATCCTGCACTCCATCAGCGACCACCAAACCAAATTTCAGAGTTCTAGCTCCACTGATTCGCCAAATGCAAATGGCATCACATTTAGTACTTTTTAGTACTTTTCGTACCGTTCTAGTACGAATTTCCAAAAACCCAGCCTTATCTGTCACATTTGGCCTCACCCATAATTTTCCTTATATGATACCCTTCACCACTTTGGGTATATTTTACATATGTATCCTAACAGACGACGCGTATTATTATAAATCTATATCTGAAGAGATTTCAGGGAAACTGGCCAGAGACTAATTTATATAACATCAGTACGATGTGTCAATCGGCCTAGCTATCGATCTTTTCACGAAGCTTAGCAACATCATTCTTGATATACTTCAGTACCCTATACCAAAATTCGTGCAAATCGAAAGATATATAGGGTCTTTGGTGCACCAATTACCTTAAATCGGATGAAAATACATATGGGAGGTATATCTAAATCTGAACCGATTTTCACGAAACTTGGCAGACATCATTCTCGATCTTATTCATAACTCTGTGTCAAATTTCGTGCACATCAAAAGATTTCCAGGGACTTTAGTGGACTATTTACCTAAAATCGGGCGAAGCTATATATGGGAGCTATATCTAAATCTGAACCGATTTTCACGAAAGTTTGCACACATCATTCTATACCTTATTTAGTCCGCTGTGCCAAATTTCGTGCAAATCGAAAGATATATAGGGACTTTGGTACACAATTAACATTAAATCAGACACAGATATATATGGGAGCTATGTCTAAATCTTAACCCATTTTCACAAAACTATGCACACATCATTCTAGAGCTTATTCATTACGCTCTGCCAAATTTCGTGCAAATCGAAAGATATATAGGGACTTTGGTGCACCATTTACCTAAAATCGGACGAAAATATATGGAAGCTATGTCTAAATCTGAACCAATTTTTCCCAATTTCAATAGGGTTCGTCCTTGAGCCAAACAAATGAGCTGTGCCAAATTTCATCCAATTCGGATTATAAATGCGACCTGTACTTTGTTTACAATTTAACATGGACAGACAGACGGACGGACGGATATGCATAAATCGACTTAGAATGTGATTCTATGCATATTCTCAAAAGGAACCATGGGTCTATCTCGATTATTTTAGCTTGTTACAAACATATGCACAAAGACATAATACCCTGTACCACAGAGTGGTGAAGGGTATAAAAACACAAACAATTAAGTTTTCGGTCCGCTTCATCCCAATATTATTATCTGATCATCATCGAAAATTATAGGCGTTGTCCTTGACCATACCTGCATCCTCATGGAAAATTTCAAAGCAATCAGCTCTTTTTTTGTGCCCTCTAATGTGGTAATGGGTTACTAAATAATATATGAATACGCAAGCACCTGTAAATATTTAACTGTAACTCCCACATCCGAGTACATACGACAATATAATTGGTATCAATTTAAAGGTCAACCATTTCTCTTGGATATACTGTCAACTTCTCGGGTCTCTGTCCTTCAGGGGTAAATATATGAGATATAGAATACATTTATTTTTTCACACAAATGTCAGCGTCCATTTGACCCGCTAATTATTGACCGATCTTTAAAAATCAGGCATGCTTATTCTTTTGCCTAATCCCCTTCTCCATGTAAAAATTCGAGAATTTTGGGCCATAATTGCGGCCTCTGGAGCGACCAGAAAAACCGACAAAAATTAAGTATTTGGTTCATTTCATCCCCTAAATATTAATCGATCTTTACCAAAAACAATAGAGGTCTTCATTGGGCCGAACTCATCCTACATGAAAAATTTCATGAAGATTGGTCCATAACAGTGGCATGCATTGTGTTTACAAATTATACACATATCTAGATCGACTCAGCTAGTCGAGATATGACGATCGGTATACTTAAAGTTGGGTCGAGGAACAATATTTCACGGCGTTACAAACTCTTGGGGCTGCACAAAGCTATAATAACCTAGTCGTGTAGGGTATAAATATGAAGATACATGTGATAGTTAGTTCCGAAATTCATTTTAAAATAATCCTTTACAAAATAGGCGCTATATCGAATGACATTTCTACGACAATACATTTGTAATGCAAACGCTGAATGATTTAAATAACTTAAATAAAAAATAGCATTAAATTGGTAATAATTATAAATAATCTCTTGGGGCTGCACAAAGCTGTGAAATTCATTTTAAAATAATCCTTTACAAAATAGGCGCTATATCGAATGACATTTCTACGACAATACATTTGTAATGCGCTGAATGGGGAATTATAAATCATCTCTTTGAGCTGTGCAAACAAAGTAAGACGATTTTAAATTTATTTTATTTGAGGGCGTTCGTCGTTTCATTTATGCGATTTAAATAACTTAAATAAAAAATAGCATTAAATTGTATTTACAAAGTAATACTTCAACAAAGCGAAAAAAAGCGGCAAAAAGTTTTGTAATTTCTCTACTGGCAATCATCATCTGCATCATTATTAATATCTTCATCGTCGTAATGTCCTTAAGCTTGGTTGTATTGTATGGAAAGGTGTGTCTGGGTATGTATGAGGGAGTAGCTGCAAATACTCTTTTACTGGCCAGTTAATAAATGACTGATCGGGACAAGTATGCTGCAGAGGGAAGCAGAGCAAAAAGTTTGCGGTATGTTGTATAAAGGTCAGTGAACAACGACACATACATTTTATGATTAATCTTTGTTTCATATCAGCATCTGGAATCTGGGTCAATAAACAGAGATAAATTTTCATTGAGGCGGCGAGGGTGTACCACCAAACTTTTTTGCAGTCTTGACATAAATACCAACAGTGCTGTAAGCAATCCGTCGATTTTGTGTTTAGAGATACTTTTTTGCTGCTGCCTTCAACATGGCCAGCAAGTGTTTAATTCTGGGATTTCGATTTCATTCGAAGTTTAGAATGATGATGATGATATCAACCGATAAAAAATATAAACTTCTGAGTGGCATTTTAAGCAGAGATTCGTTTTCACGTGTTGACAGGGTGCATACATTTGATTAACGATTGACTTATTTTCTTAGACCAACAAATATTGTTACTTAGGTGAGAACTTTTAAATAGGAATTTTTAATTCTAGGGTTTATGACCTTGGTTAAGTAACAATTTAAAGTCGTTCCACGCACATTTACTTTATATACTTCATTATTTTTTATATATGAAATATAATTGAAAGAACTAGAATCATGTATGACCTTATGGATCCAGGAACTAATTGTGTGACTCTAAGAAAATAACTCTTAAGAGTACGAGTTAGACAAAACATTGACCTATATAAAACAAGTTCAGAAAATGTCTTTTCAAGTCGCCAGGAACACGGAACTTCGGTTGGATAATGCGGCAAAAACTTGAAAATACCACCTTTATATGCGGCAATGCTAAAATATGGACTGCCCTCTGAAAAAGCCGAATGCCATGTTACTGCCACTTCTTTTGGAAAATATGTCTAAAAATAAAAAAATGGACAATCATCCTTATTGAAGCGAGGCCTGGAAATGTTTTGAAGTCCTCATTGGAAAACCCTTTATAAATGTATTTATTAAAATGTTTTTATATCCTTTACCACACTGGGGTACAGGGCATTATGTCTTTGTGCATATGTTTGTAACAGGTAAAAGGAAACGAGATAGACACATGGTTCCGTTTGAGAATTTGCATAGAATCACTTTCTGAGTCGATATACGCATGTCCATCTGTCCGTCCGACAGTTCATGTATTTTTGTGAACAAAATACATTATAAAAATTCGACATAGGTCACTAATTTGGCCCAAGAAAGAACCCCACTGAAATTGGGAAAAATCGGTTCAGATTTAGATATAGCTCCCATATATATTTTCGCCCGATTTCATGTAATTGGTGCACCAAAGTCCCTATATATCTCTCGATTTGCACGAAATATGGCGCAGCGTATTGAATTAGGTCTAGAATGATGTGTGTTAAGTTTCACGAAAATCGGTTCAGATTATGATATAGCTCCCATATATATTTTCGTCCGATTTAATGTAAATAGTGCACCAAAGTCTTTATATATCTTCCAATTTGCACAAATTTGGCACAGCGTATTGAATTAGGTCTAGAATGATGTGTGTTAAGTTTCCTGCAAATCGGTTCAGATTTAGATATAGCTCCCATATATATTTTCGTCCGATTTAATATAAATGGTGCACCAAAGTCCCTATATATCTTCCGATTTGCACGAAATTTGGCACAGCGTAATGAATTAGATATAGAATGATGTGTGTTAAGTTTCCTGAAAATCGTTTCAGATTTAGATATAGCTCCCATATATATCTTCGTTCGATTTAATGTAAATGGTGTACCAAAGTCCCTATATATCTTTTGATTTGCACGAAATTTGACACAGCGTAATGCATTAGGTATAGAATGATGTGCGTTAAGTTTCCTGAAAATCGGTTCAGATTTAGATATAGCTCCCATATATATTTTCGTCCGATTTAATGTAAATAGTGCACCAAAGTCCCTATAATATGTCTATTTCAACGAAATTTGGCACCGCATAATGAATTAGGTATTGAATGATGTGTGTTAAGTTTCCTGAAAATCGGTTCAGAATGAAATTTAGCGTCGGTCGCAGAATGACATGTTTATGGATCCAATTTCATTTTACTGGTCCTTTAAAATTTCGACGCCTGTTAGGATTCATCTGTTGGATATATCCAACGTGGTGAAGGGTATCATATAGTCGGCCCCGTCCGACTTTACTACTTTCCTAACTGATTTAGTTTGTTTTTAATTAAATCAAAATTTATAAAATTAAATTTATACACAATCTTGATAATGGCCTAAGTTTTTTTTTTATTTTTCAATAACATCAAAGTTATTAATTTACAAAAATTATAATTTAAAATTAATATTAACCAAGCGAAAAAACAGGAACGAAAAAAACATTCTATGACATGTAGTGGCCACAAGTGAAATTGGTTTTTGAAACTTGAATGTGGTTTGTGTCGAACATTTAGCATCATTAATTACGACACCATTCATTAATTATGCAGCAGCCCCTTTAATTAACATGGCTTATTTCACAGTGAAAATATTGACCACAGCCACATGGTTAATGTGTTGTTGATGTACCGGTGTAATGGTGTGTGTGTGTGTGTGTGATTTTTTGCATTTACTATTTCACATATTTAATAGGTTGCATACATTATTTTATCATTTCAATATCTAAATTTGATACTTTTGGGATTAAATTTTTATTTTTCAAATTTTATTATCTTTAACTAAATATTCCATTAGTGTTGATATTAACTACTTATTGGAATTATTTAATATTAAAGATAAATGTGGAAACATCAATTACCCAACCTAATTTACCACCACAATAACAAAAAATAAAAATAATATAAAATGTTTGCAAAACAAATAATGGCACTTGCATGGAACATTACCGGCCATATATAACAAATTTCTCATTATTTTGCCCCGGACCATAGCCTCAATAAAGTATTTTTCTGTTTCCGTTTCTGTTTTCGTTTTGTTATTGCTGTTGCTGTTGTTCGCCTTTACTGTTCCATCAATTACCAAATTTACTGAATCTATTAATTTAATAGAGAATTTGTGACCAATAAAATTATTGGCATCCGTATCCATGTCGTTGTGTAATCACATTTATTACTCGTATTTCAAAATCCAAAATCGATTCGACAACATTGAATTTCCGTTTCACAATACCCTTGGGGTAGAGAAAGAGAGGGAGAGAGAGCCAGGGAGTGGCAAGCAGGCAGGCAATTGCTTACTTAAACAACATTTGTTACTTCCTTCCATCCTTACACGAATATGCTTCCGCTCAACGAAGCCTACAAATACACATGCGGCTAAGAGCCATTGGAACTTCTTCACCTTCAATTTTCTTCCTGTTCCACTTGATACAAAGTGAAAAAAACGAGGCAACAACAATTTCGTGGCAACTAATTGAGTGAGTGAATGAATGCTTTTTCCCAAATGGTCGGGTATTAAGGAGTTTATGTAGGTTTGCTGTTGTCGTTGAAATTCAAGTTGTAGCTGCTATATGTGTCGGAACAAATTTGTTACCAACAACAGACTAAAGTTGAGTGGGAACAACAACAAATACTCAAGTGGGCACTAAACTGAAGTACAGGTTGCCCTTACAGAATACGTGTTTCAAGTGCAAAAATTAGTTTCAGCGTTGAAACATGTATTATTTCTTAGAGAACCAAAAAAACGTTTCTTTAAAAATGTATTTTTCATGGAACACCCTATCCACTTGTGTGAATTTTAAAGCCTTACCTTTTCTACAATCATTAGACCTATAAGTTTGAATTTTATTCAACAATCATAAGTATTATAATCGTGGATTTTTATACCCTACACAACTATGTTGTTAGGGTATTATAGCTTTGTGCAGCTCTAAAAGTTTTTAACGCCGCGAAATATTGGTCCTAGACCTACCTTTAAGTATACCGATCATCATATCTCGACTAGCTGATTCGATCTAGACATGTGTGTCCGTCCGTCCGTCTGTCCATTATAATTTGTAAACACGATACAGGCCACAGTTATTGACCAATCTTCACGAAATTTTGCATGTAGGATGGGTTCTGGCCAATGAAAACCCGTATTCGTATTCTATAGCGCATATATTTGCTCCTGAAGGACATAGACCCGAAAAGTTGATAGTCTATCCAAGAGGAGTGTTTGACCTACTAATGATACCAATTATATTGTCGTATGTACTCGGATGTGGGAGTTACACTTAAATATATACAGGTTCTTACGTATTCAGATATTATTTTGTAACCCATTACTACACTAGAAGTCGGAAATATAGCGCTGATCGGTTTAAAATTTACCATGGGATTCCAGTTATGGTCAAGAACAACGCCTTAAATTTTCGGTGATGATCAGATAATAATATTGGGATGAAGTGGTCCAAAAACTTAATTTTTTTTTGTTTTTTTTTTATCGATCTTTAGGCCACAATTGAAAGCCGAGCATCACAACATAACCATGGTGAAGGGAATCTGGACAAGTAATTAGAAGGGCTGCACTGAATATTAGTTATATTTGTTGACTTCTGGTCGGTCAAGAGGGTGCAAATATCGCGAAATATATCCCAAGCTCAGAATATAGAACTACAGAAAGTTATATTTTCGTGGAAGTTGTGTAGGGTTTCATATGGTCGGCCCCGTCCGACTATACTTCTCCGCTCACTGTTTTTTTTTAATCGCCAGAATTACAATAGTTGTTCACTTTTTATTTCAATACGTCTTACATCAGACCTATCTGTGACAATGTGGAAGAGTCCTATTTATAATAGTACGTAGATAGGTTCACATATTACACAATTTCTTACGCCGCTTTAAGTACCATCGGTTTGATTACTTATTGGACAGTTTACGAACACACATTTCAAAATATCTAGGATGATATCTCACTTTTTTTATAATTTTGCAATCGAACAGACAACTAAACAGACAACAGACAACACACCCTAAAGCAAATTGTGTGTGATCTAAAAAATATCTGTTGTGCAGAGGTGGTGGTGGGTGTCCCTTCCCATATTGCTATATACGAATGACTTCTATTTAATATCTTCAAAATTACTTGTAACTGTAGGAAGTCTCTTTTTTACTATGTTCGACTACGGTTTAGTCTTCGCATCTTTTTCGAAAATAAGTGATTTTGAGATACTGATTCGATTTGCTCATCTAAAATAAAAATAGGATTTTATCTTGTCATAACAAAATTTTTATTTTCTTAGTTTGTTATCATTATTATGTTGTGTATATTGTATATTTGTATTAACGTAAACAATTTCTGGAATTCACTTTTACGCCAACGACAAAAAGTTCGGACATCCAATACATTTACATTGCACACCAGACGATGTTTGCTTTAGGCAAAATGCCAACAGGCAATTAAAGAATGGCAATAAAGTTCGGCAAAGCCCAATAGAATTAAACGTCAGTTGGTTCGTGTGTGTGTTTAGGCGCGTGTTTTCTATACTTATGGATCGAGGCACGTTCAAAATGCTTCAATTCAAGAGTGTTATTAGGGGAATTACTTCTTTTGACTGAACCGATATGTGGTCGGTGTGTAAGAGAGATAGAGGATATTTACAATTCGTTTCATCGATGGTTAATTGGCATTGCAATTACCTTTTGACAATAAGTAATTGGGCACATATTGTGCATTATATACGATAATATTCCATAACAAATACGAATAGAAAAATTAATATTTATATGTGTATTTCTTTTATTCTAACAGCAGAACACTTTAAATTTCCTTAGCTCTTAAAACCTCTAAATTACACTCGACTTTAATTCGAGTATGTTATCACTTATGAAGCTTTCCACATACAACTGAAGCATAGTGCAAATATTGTAACAACTTTTAGGTAACATATTTATGTATGTATGTGTACCCATGTCCAGAACGGTTAGCGCATAGCAATAACAGCACTTATGGCATGAACAATACATATCTCACTGCATGATTACACCTGAAATACTTTTAATTATAACATACTTGCATATGAGTCACACCCTCTACAAAGAAGAGTTTTAAAATCACGACACAGTTCTGTCGGTCCATGAAATTAATATATTCTTTACAAATTCAGGCTCTCTAGTTACCTTAAAACAACAAGTAAACGCGTTGTTTAGTTCAGCTGGCCTGGAGTTTTGAAAACTGGACTAAGAACTCCAATACTGTGTGAGGACTATTGAAACGGTAATATTTTAAAACATTCAAAATACCGATAATAAGGAGGGACCTATATTAGAAGGACTATGTAAAAAATTTGAATCTAATCCAACACATCTTTCCAAATATATTGTTCGGCCTTCAAGAACACGGAACGTCAGTTTACAGTGAAAACCAGCGAGCGGAGTAGTATAGGGCTCCCCCCCTGCGTACGTCCCTGCATGCAGCCATATAATTGGTATCAATTTAAATGTCAACCAGTCTTCTGTTTAATTTTCACACAAATCTGTGGGTTTTTAACCACTAAATATTGGCAGATCTTCGTGCATATTATGGGCGACCTCTAGAGCGACCAGAAAAACACAAAAATTCAGTTTTTGGTATATTTCATGACCTAAATATTATAAATAGGGATCAGAACCCATTCTACATGCTATCGTGATGATTGGTCCAAAACTGCGGAGTGCGTCAATATAGCATGATCGGTATACTTAAATTTGGGTCTAGGGCCAATATTCCGTGGCGTTACAAATTATTGGGGCTTGGAGCTATAATACCCAGCGATGTGGTTGTGTATAGTATAAACACCGACAACGGAACCCTTGTATAAGGGTTATATCCAAACATAATCCTATATAGATAATTTCTTGCATAGATGTATATTAGTCTCCAAAAACCCAGAATGCCAGATTACACCAGCTTGTTGGATTTGTTTCGTTGTTTAGGTTAAATAACATTTAACAGTTTTTTATACCCTTCACCATACTGTGGTACAGGGTATTATGTCTTTGTACATATGTTTGTAACAGGCAAACGTAAACGAGATAGACACACTTTTTAATACGATCTATGCATGTCCGTCCGTCCGTCTGTCGGTCCATGTTAAATTGTGAACAAAGTACAGGTCGCATTTATGATCCGAATTGGATGAAATTTGGCACAGCTTATTTGTTTGGCCCAAGGACGAACTCTATTGACATTGGGAAAAATCGGTTCAGATTTAGATATAGCTTCCACATATATTTTCGTCCGACTTAAGGTATATGGTATACCAAAGTCCCTATATATCTTTAGATTTGCACGAAATTTGGCACAGCGTACCGAATTAGGTCTAGCGTGTGTTAAGTTTCCTGAAAGTCGGTCCAGAATTATATATAGCTCCCATATATATTTTCGTCCGATTTTATGTAAATGGTATACCAAAGTCCCCATATATCTTTCGAAATTTAACATAGAGTAATGAATTAGCTCTAGAATGATGTGTGCTATGTTTCCTGAAAATCGGTTCAGAATTTAATGTAAATGGTGCACCAAAGTCTATATATATCTTTCGATCTGCACGAAATTTGGCACAGCGTAATTAATTAGGTCTAGAATGGTGCGTGTTAAGTTTCCTGAAAATCGGTTCAGATATACATATAGCTCCCATATATATCTTTGTCTGATTTAATGTAAATGGTGTACCAAAGTCCCCATATATTTTTCGATTTGCACGAAATTCGGCATAGCTTAATGAATTAGCTCTAGAATAATGTGTGTTAAGTTTCCTGAAAATCGGTCCAGATTTAGATATAGCTCCCATATATATTTTCGTCCGATTTCATTTAAATGGTGCACCAAAGTCCCTATATATATTCCGATTTGCACGAAATTTGGCACAGCGTAATGAATTAGGTATACAATGATGTGTGTTAAGTTTCCTGAAATCGGTTCAGATTTAGATATTGCTTGTATATCTGACCAAATGAAAAATTTAGTATCGGTTGCAGAATGACATGTTTATGGATCCAATTTAATTTGGTCTTTGAAAAATAATTGTTTGAAAATCCACGTTAAAATTTCAGGAAAATAAAATCCACAAAAAAACCCCATGATTACGCATCTTTAGATCCCTGATGAAGATTGCCAAATTTTCTTTAACAATCGACGATTTTGGATCTGATGATCATTGCTAAGTTTTCTTTAATAATGCAAGCTATGGATCTGCCTGACGTTTCTTGAAAAATGTTGTTTAAGAATCCATGTGGGATTGATGTATTTTTTATGTATGTTTAAACCAGTGACCGGAGCAGTATAGTAGGACCGAGCCGACCATATGATACCCTATACAACTACCACTGAACTGTACCTTTCTGTGGTTATACATTCCCAGTTTGGCCAATATTTAGAGAAATTTGCACCTTCTGGTATGATAATGGTACCATAATATATTGACCCCTAAACATATTTCATTACTTCTCCCATATCCGACCTCTTCTATAAATCTAATTGATTTTAAACTAAATTTTAAACTAAATGATCCTACCTCTGAGACTGATAACTTTTACGAATCATGTTTTTCCGTAGTAAAGATTTACGCCATGAGATGCATACATTAGAATTTTTCACACAACAGTCTTGCCCTTTCAATTATATATTTAGATAGCCTTCCCTGTGGAAGCTATGGGTGTTCGACTTATAATTGTGGCCTGTAGAGCGACTAGAAAAACTAAGATTTTGATTAATTTCAGATTTTATTAGACTAGCGTATGGCAACTATGTATTGTCTTACATAGTTGCCGTCTTTGACCATACTAATCAATATCAGAATATGTAGATCCCTATAAATATTTACGTATATCCCGAAAAACAATCCAATTCGGAGGTCAACCACATCTCTTCTATATACAGTCAACTTCTCGGGTCAGTTGAAGGTCATCAACTGTCCCGATTATTAGAAAAAGAGCCGTGCTTGTTCCATGGTGAAATCCCTTTTACCGTGTAAAGGGTTATATATTTCGGGTCGGTGCGTCCAGGAAAAAAAAACTATAATAAAATGTTTTGATTCATTTTATTCCATAAATATTAACCGACCATTACCAAAAATAAACCAGTAAGGAAAGTAGTAAAGTCGGACGGGGCCGACTCTAGGATACCCTTCACCACTATGGGTACATTAAACAGGACTATTAACATGAAATTGGATGAAATAAAATATGTGATATTTATCTAAATGTGAATCTACCTAGATTTGTCCATAAAGTGTGTAAATCGACTTCAAACAAATATAAATAGGTCATCCGGTTGACTATGTCTGTACTTCTAGAAAACGCAACTACGTAATTCTATGCTCAATTTTGTACGTTGTGCAAAATTTGATGTCAATCTGACTAACATGAGGAGTATGATGTCCAATTTGCTTGATATCGGGCGAAAAAATATATGTAAGCTATATCCACATATTAAGCGATTTCAAACAAACTTGTCACAGGTTAGGTTATACTAACTTTAGAACGTTTTGTTCCTATTGGTTCCTTGGTGCGTCAATTACATAAAATCAATCTATAATAAAATGGAGCTATATCTAAATCTGGACCGATTTTCACGAAACAAGGCAGACATCACTCTAGGCTCAATTCAGTACGTTATGCCAAATTTCGTGCAAATCGAAAGATATATAGCGACTTTGGTGAACCATTTACATGAAATCGGACGAAACTATATGTGGGAGCTATATAGAAATATGGACCGATTTTATCGAAACTTGGCAGACATCACTCTAGGCTCAATTCAGTACGTTGTGCAAAATTTCGGGCAAATCGAAAGATATATATGGATGTTGGTGCACAATTTACATGAAATCGGACGAAACTATATATGGGAGCTATATCTAAATCTGGACTGATTTTCACGAAACTTGGCAGACATAACTCTAGGCTCAATTCAGTACGTTATGCCAAATTTCGTGCAAATCGAAAGATATATATGGATTTTGGTCACAATTTACATGAAATCGGACGAAACTATATATGGTAGCTATATCTAAATCTTGACCGATTTTCACGGAGCTTGGCAGACATCATTCTAGACCTAAATGATTAGGCTGTACCAAATTTCGTGCTAATCGAAAGATATATAGGGACTTTGGGGCCCCATTTACATTAAATCGGACGAAACTATATATGTGAGCTATATCTAAATCGGGACCGATTTTCATGAAACTTGGCAGACATCATTCTAGGCCCAATTAAGTACGTTATGCCAAATTTCGTGCAAATCGAAGGATATATAGGGACTTTGGGGCACCATTTACATGAAATCGGACGAAACTATATATGGGAGCTATATCTAAATCTGGACCGATTTTCTTGAAACTGGGCAGACACCATTCTAGACTCAATTCAGTACGTTATGCCAAATTTCGTGCAAATCGAAAGATATATAGAGACTTTGGGGCACCATTTACATGAAATCGGACGAAACTATATATGGGAGCTATATCTAAATCTGGACCGATTTTCACGAAACTTGGCAGACATCACTCTAGGCTTAATTCAGTACGTTATGCCAAATTTCGTGCAAATCAAAAGATATATAGGGACTTTGGGGCACCATTTACATGAAATCGGACGAAACTATATATGGGAGCTATATCTAAATCTGGACCGATTTTCACGAAACTTGGCAGACATCATTCTAGACCTAAATGATTAGGCTGTACTAAATTTCGTGCAAATCGAAAGTTATATAGGGACTGTTTACATTAAATCGGTTAAATATATATATGGGAGCTATATCTAAATCTGAACCGATTTTTCCCAATTTCAATAGGGTTCGTCCTTGGGCCAAATAAGTGACCTATGCCAAATTTCATCCAATTCGGATCATAAATGCGACCTGTACTTTGTTTACAATTTAACATGGACAGACGGACGGACGGACGGACGGACAGACGGACATGCGTAAATCGACTCAGAAAGTGATTCTATGCATATTCTCAAAAGGAACCATGGGTCTATCTCGATTATTTTTGCCTGTTACAAACATATGCACAAAGACATAATACCCTGTACCACAGTGTGGTGAAGGGTATAAAGAGGTATCATTTGAGTCGAACCGAACGTACATGCAATATTTCGTGTGGATTTGTCTGTGGCCTGTACTGTGTTGATAAATTAAAATGGACAGCGGACAAAAACCTCGCTTATGCCTAATTCTGATGACCATTGAAACAGGTTTGTAGGTTTGGTGATCATTGGATTAGATTATCTCATATACAACACATGCATGTTGTTCAAGTATATAACACCTATCCTTGCTCGGTACGCTCATATGGATGAATGCATGAGTGAATGCACATGCATGTAACATCCCAGGTGTGTAGTTTCACTAACACATGAAATGTTTATGTTTGATTGCAACGAACATGCAACTAATTATATCAGAATTTATTATCCTTTTATTAAATTCGGCGATAATAAAGAATCCAGC
Organism: Musca vetustissima; assembly: GCF_032173495.1. NCBI lineage: Eukaryota > Metazoa > Arthropoda > Insecta > Diptera > Muscidae > Musca > Musca vetustissima. The sequence goes on from NW_026885446.1 coordinate 36,408, forward strand.
ACGCAGTGTTCAAAATTGCTGCGAATGCTTACACTTTAAAATGATTTATTGACATCCGATTGGGTCTATGGTAGGGCGGATTTGTGGTTAGCACGATAAGTTATTTATGGGATACTTAGATAGCTAGGTGTTTCAGACAAATTGCGATTTGTGATTATTGTATAAAACATGCATGAAGAAGTTATTATCAGCTTTTTATTTAAATAAATTTCTATTCAAAATTTAACAGCCTGTTTTTGTAAAATTCTAAACGAACGAATTCGAGTGACTTACGACCAAACTCCTTGGTTTTGAAAAATATGTCATTTATTTTTGTTTTGAATCAAAAAATATTTGTTTACATAAACAAAGGTTTGGTCGTAAGTCACTCGAATTCGTTCGTTTAGAATTTTACAAAAACAGGCTGTAAATCTTTAAGTATCCGAAAACTTTTTCAAAAACAACAAAAAATATTTTATCTTCTTGAAAAGATTCGAATCGAAACAAAATACATAAAAAACTTCTATCGAATATTTGAGTCAACTCCCAAATGAAATCATTTTTCTCACTTTAAATGGTCTCTGTCTATCTAGAGCTTATTTCCAATAACCTTCATAAATATTTGTTGGTATTGTATTCTGCGTCATTGTTGTCGTATTTTTTCTCATTGTTCGCTACTTGAAATGTAACCCAAAAATGCTTTTGTCGTTTTCGACATGAAAAAGGACGTAAATGTATTGGTAATTGTATTGTTATGGCAGTATATTGAATGTTCGATGCTGTATTTTATTCTCTGTATGTATGTGTGTGTTTAACGAGTAACTTCTTTATGTCCTTCATGGATTACATTTGATTTCAAATCATGCACCATTGTACACCGGCATTCTTAAGTACACTAATACATACATAAGTTTATAGTGGCATTTTTTAGAGACGGCACAATGGAAGACAATTGGAAAATGAAACAAACAAAAATTATTTAAATTTTACAAAACAAAATGTAAAATATATCTACCATCAAAATTTATTTAAAATGTTTACTGTGCATTTAAGTTTTTTCTTTGTTGCTAAATTTAAGAAAAATCATTTATTGTGCATTCACCAATATAGATATATATGTATTAATGTATTGGTTCCTTTGGCTATTTGAAACACTTCGAATTTTATCGATACTGCCATGAGAAAACATGAAAAACGTGCGTACTTTTATGGCCTTTTTCATACTTCAACACAAACATTTACAATATTTTGGCTACAATAACAACAACAACAGCAACAACTCATTATGTTCAATTGGGGAATTTCATATACACACGCTATAGCATTCATTCATACGTAAATACGTGCATTAATGGTTGTATATGGTTTGGTCCTTTAAACATAAGGGTAAAACATAAAAATAAAGGAATAAAAATGCTATTATTTTCCAAGAATCGGCAATTTATAGTCGATGAGATTTAAACTTGTTTTGGTGCAGTAGACCTATAAGCAGATATTTTATAAGGATCAGAGCGAGCATTTATGGGTAATCTTCAAACTGGACCAGCATGGACTTTTCACATATTTCCAAACATTTCCAAACTGAATTTATGAAAAACTATATTGTTCAAGGGCCAGTTTTTTAAATTTCTGTGACGTCATGATTTTAAAGCGTTTTCTTTTCCAGACGTGGAAGAGGTCAATTAAAACCAGTAAGGAAAGTAGTAAAGTCGCTCGGGGCCGACTATATGATACCCTTCACCACTTTGGGCATATTCATCAGATGGAATCCTAAAAGACGTCGCATTTTTGAAGGACCATTAACATGAAATTAAACATGTCATTCTACAACATATACTAAATTTTGGTCAGATATAGAGTTGCTTCTTACAATGGAACAAAATTATGTAAATAAATTTAAATCAAAATATCGAAATCTAAACCGATTTCATCGAAACTTGTCACATGTTAGGTTACACTTATTTCAATATGTTTTTTTGCATTCGGCCACATCTTGAGTTCTTCATTTACTTATAAATCCACATTTCGTGCAAATCGAAGGACATATAGGGACTTTGGTGCACCATTTACATAAAATCGAACAAAACTATATATGGGAGTTATATCTAAATCTGAATCGATTTTCTCGAAACTTAGCACACATCATTCAAGACTTAATTCAGTCGCTGTGCCAAATTTCATGCAAATCGAAAGGTACATAGGGACTTTGGTGCACCATTTACATAAAATCGGACAAAACTATATATGGGAGTTATATCTAAATCTGAACCGATTTTCTCGAAACTTGGCACACAACATTCTGGACCTAATTCAGTAATCTATGCCAAATTTCGTGCAAATCGAATGATATGTAGAGATTTTGGTGCACCATTTACCTTAAATCGGACGAAACTATATATGGGAGCTATATCTTAATCTGAACCGATTTTCTCGAAACTTGGCACACTTCATTTTGGATCTAATTCAGTACTCTGTGCCAAATTTCGTGCAAATTGGAAGATATATAAGGACTTTGGTGCCCCATTTACCTTAAATCGGACGAAAATATATATGGGAGCTATATCTAAATATGAACCGATTTTCTCGAAACTTGCCACAAATCATTCTGGACCTAATTCAGTACTCTGTGCCAAATTTCGTGCTAATCGAAAGATATACAGGGACTTTGGTGCCACATTTACCTTAAATCGGACGGAAATATATATCGGAGCTATATCTTAATCTGAACCGATTGTTCCCAATTTCAATAGGGTTCGTCCTTGGGCCAAATAAGTGACTTGTGCCAAATTTCATCCAAATCGGATCATAAATGCGACCTGTACTTTGTTTACAATTTAACATCTACAGACGGACGGACGGACATGCATAAATCGTCTTAAAAAGTGATTCTATGAATATTCTCAAAAGGAACCATGTGTCTGTCTCGTTTCCTTTTGCCTGTTAAAAACATATGCACAAAGATATAATACCCTGTACCACAGTGTGGTGAAGGGTATAAAAATGTTTAATGACAAATGTTGATTTTTTAAAAAAAATCATATTTCAAGAACAAGTTTTTTCTAGTTTCCAGCATCAGCGCCAATTAAAAACCAGTGAGAGGGGCAGTATAGTCGGGCTGGGCCTATATGGTCGGCCTATCACTGAATTTTACGAACTGCGGCTATATATTCCGAGGCTGGCCAATATTTCGCGGTATTACTGAAACGGAAAAAAATCTGTTTCAGTTATCCGAGGTTTTCACTTAAGGGGACCCCCCCATTCTCGGGGCCAATTTTTTTTTAATTTAATTCGAATATGCACTAATTCAAGAATGTCCCTACAAAATTTCAAGTGAAAATCTCAAGAAATCTTGAACATATGGCCGATTTATTGGGTCTGCATCAAGTGACGGCTAAGGGCTTCTTAAACTTTAAACGCTTTTTTCTCTTTTGCGAATGGCGGGCACGATAACTCAAAAACTAATGACCCAATCGATTTCAAATTTTTACACGTTTCTCGGTGAGTGTATAGCTATCGTATGAACTAGGATAAAGGCAATCGGTGAAGATCTTCCTTATTTTTTAACTTGGGTTTTGGTAAAAAATTGGCGATTTTCCAAAAATATTTTTTCAAAGGTCCACCATTTTGTTAATTTTAGAGCGAAGTCAATAATCCTAGTTCATACGAGAGCCAGACATGTACTCTTTCTAACACCGTTGGAATTTTCGGATTCCGATGTTCCAGTGAGGAGTTATCATGCCCGCCATCAAAATTAAGGACTTTTTTTAATTACAAAAAACAACAACAATTTTTTTTTGTAAATTATTTTTCTTCTATTTTAAATCTTCAATTATATATGTGTGAAGTTACAAACCTTAACAAGCATTGGTATTGATTTACCAGGTCATTGAAAATCTTGAAAAATTAAAATGATTCCAAATTTTGAACGGGTGGGATAATGGGTGAAGATCTTCCTTATTATACCCTTCACCACACTGTTAGTATAACCTAGAGGTAGGATATAAATGCTTCAACAAGCTGGGTCCAATCGGCACAAAATATTGCTCTACGTACTGAAGTTATTATAAAATAAGAGCAACCCTATATCTGACCAAATAATGTTAATGGTCCTTCAAAAATTCGACGTCTGTTAAGATTCATCTGAATATGCCAAAGTGGCGAAGGGTATCATATAGTCGGCCCCGTCCGACTTTACTACTTTCCTTACTGGTTTTTACATTGTTCCTGTTTAAAATTTTGCTACCATCTTGAAGGCTTTAAATAATAACTTCGAGTAGTTAAAATTGGACGACCTCCTCAAAATTTTGTTAATTATATGGGACCTCGTTTTGATATTTCCCCTATGAACAGTACATTCAGTAACATATTTTGGTACATCTTTGTTACTTGCATATAAAATATAGAAATGCGGAACGGAGTTTTTTTTCGAATTTTCCAAATGGTTTTAAAAGTTGGGCCGAACGAACTTAACGTTCTTCGACGTCAAATTTATATATACTTGACAAATCATCAATTGCAGAAAAATATCTGTTAGGGTTGCCTTTGAAGATGTGTATTCCTCAATGCAAAATATTCTGTCATTATTCTTCATTCTCACGATGTTCAGTACTACGGAGTGATTTGAAAGGAATTTGCAATATTTGACTCCAAAAGCTGTTACAGTTGCCCGATATTTTCAGTTATGCGAAGTTTTACTTACGCGATGTACATTGTGAGCGATTAACCTAAAATGTTTTCCGGAGTTGATATTTACGCCATAAGGTGCGATCATAAGATGTTGTTTCATTACATTCAATAAATAACATTAGACTACCATAGGCATCGCTTTTGACCATAACTGCAACTACATGAACAATTTTATAGCGATTTGTGCGATTATCACGAAAGAGCCATGCTTGCTCCTTGGTCAGATACCCTTCTCCGTGTGCATTTCATGGTGTTCGGTCATTATTGAAAAAAGTTTTGGTCCAGAAAATAAACATAAATATATTTTGTAAGCTGATTTGACACCCTATGGGAACCAAAAATATTAAATCAGTCACAATTAGCTTGAAAAGTAATTTGGGGTATATTTTGCCGAGTATATTGTAAAATATTTATACGTTATAACAATATTTTCACAATTGTATATCCCACGGTTTATAATTTCACTCAATATTCCTCCACCCTAATAAACATTACCACCTATAAACCTATATCCTTCCCTCTTGATGATATCCTCTATATCATTATATGATGTAGCAGTTCACAAACGTGTTGTATACTTTCGTACATGAACAAAGCCACACAGAAACACACACACTCATACCCATACAGAGTAATATTGTTCGGACGAATACAATCTTGTATTTATATTTCCAATGTTTGGGGAATATCTGCAGACATCTTTATGCGATGATTGGTTACAATAATGAATCATTATATTATTGATGATTTATTGTGTTGTTGCGGAAATATGTGTACATGCGTGTGGATGTGTGCGATATGATTGCATTATCTAACTTGCATGTGCGTTTGTGTGCATATTTGTTTGTGATTTCTATCATTTGATAGAATAGCTTAAGATTAATTACAATTGTAATGAGTTTTAATAGAATGTCAATTTTAAAGTATTTGTTCATATGCATGAGGGGAAGGCAAATGCAATACAAATAAGGTTCATAACGAAAATTTGTGGCAGGTAATATGTCAGAGAAATAGAATATGTTTGTAAATAAGGACAATAAATGTATGCACACATTGTGTGAGAAAGACAATGATACTAATACGGTTTTAATTTTAGGCAGTAAGCATCTAGAAAAACTTAATTTAACTTCGCTTATGATATATATATATATGACATATTTTTAAGGGAAGATGATAAAGTAATAGAAATTATATTGATATATTATTAATTGTATATGAATTTATTGTTTAATACATGTATTAATCACCTAACAAGGGATTTTGCGGTTTTATAGCCACGGAATGCTTTATTTGACATTTCCATGTTGTCGGATGAAATCAATGGAGTACGTTCAAGTCTTGAAGACAAATTATTGCCATTTTGGGAAAGCAGCAACAATCAAGGACTCGTTTTTTAGCAGGACAACGCACCAGTTCATAAAAGTCGCCATACTCAAATATGGTTAAAATCGAAAAATATTAAAATTTCCGACCAGAATCCGATCGAGAACATGTGTGGAATCTTGACTCATCGTGTCTATGCAGAAAACCGCCAATACCAAACATTATTTTTTTTTTCCAAGAAGTGATTATCGATGAATGGCGGTCAATCGATGAAGACTTGCGAATAATTTTGATCAACAGTGTGTTGGATAAAATTTTTGAACTTATTCAAAATAAGGGAGGCCCTACCCATTATTTAAAAGAGTTATTTTATTTTATTTAAGTTTTAAAAAATAAATTTTTCTAATTTTGTAACAGTGCGTCTATAGTTATGCAACACAAGCAATTTTGAAAGTGCAGAATTCGGCGAAACCATAAAGAATAAATTAATTATTTTTCTTGAATAATATGTGTTTTTGATCGTTTTATTGTGAACCATAAATTAATGGGTCCATTTTATTTGTCAACTAACATACCAATTGAATTAAGGGTGCGTCTATAGTTATGATACGCAGTGTATGATACCCTTCACCACTTTGGCACATTCAACAGATGAATCCTAACAGACGTCGAAATTTTGAAGGACCATTAACATGAAAATGGATCCATAAACATGACGTTCTGCCACCTATACTAAATTTTTCATATGGTCAGATATAGGGTTTCTTCTTATGTATAGTATCTTTAGTACGTAGAGCAATATTTTGTGCCGATTGGACCCACCTTGTTGAATCATTTATATCCTAATTCTAGGTTATACTAACTTCAGTACGTTGTGCAAAATTTGTGTCAATTTGGCGTTAAATCGGACGAAAATATATATGTAGAAGCTATATCAAAATCTGAACCGATTTCAAGGAGACTTGGCAGAGATTAACTACAGAGATTAACAGAGAGAGACAGAGAAAGAGAAAGAGAGATTAACTACAGTACAGTTCGTTGTACAAAATTGTGTGGCAATCGGGCACACAAGTGCACAATTTACATAAAATTGGAAGAAAATATATATGTGAGCTATATCTAAATCTGGACCAATTTTCAGGAAACATAACACACATCATTCTAGACCTAATTCATTACGCTATGCCAAATCTCGTGCAAATCGAAAGATAAATGGAACTTTGACACACATACGTAAATTGACTCAGAAAGTGATTCTATGCATATTCTCAAAAGGAACCATGTGTCTATCTCGTTTCTTTTTACCTGTTACAAAAATATGCACAACGACATAATACCCTGTACCACAGTGTGGTGAAGGGTATAAAAAGTCGTTACCCTTATATATGTTTACAAACATGGGCCTACACTATATGTTTCTTTGGAAAGAAGGAAAATTGACAGTAATACCAAAACTACATTTTTTCCATTAGAAAATGCGGCAAAGACCTTCAGAATAATGAATATTGGACAAAATCTTTTTGTGGGGATTATGTCAAAACACTAACCTATAATGAAAATTTTCTTCGCAGGAAGCTCCGAAATCCAAAGCTACAGCCTTTTCTTTTGCAAAATGCGGCTAAGACTTTTAAAATAAGAAAACTTGGTTGGGACTTTTATATGAGGGCTTGGTCAAAACATAGATAATTTACTGCATAGATGTATATCAGCCTCCAAAACTTGACACGTGTATATTGTGCTTAAAACTATCAAAATTTCGAATATTATGTGATGCTGTTGTATGAACCTATACCTATATTGCCTCGTTTGAAATACCAAACATTCTTGGAATAAAACCAATATCAGTGCAAGATGTGATTCCAGCAGGCACACGAGAATATCTACATCGACATCGATTTTTTTGGGGTCTTAGACGGATATTTCGAGTTGGGCAAACGGAATGACAAATTTAATATCCATACCACCATATGATGGAGGGTCTAAAAAAACAATTCCATGTTTTGACCGGTGAAGATACGCCTGTTTGAGCCGATGTGAGAGCCTGCATTATGTAGAATTATTTTCTAGTTCTTTTTTTGAATTTGAACAGTCGCCACATGATCAGTTTTTCCGAAAATACAAGTGACCGTATGTTGTGAAGTACATCTTCCACAAACAAATTTCGTTGAATTTGGCTCCCCTTCGACAAAACTATATATGCGAAATATACCCATATCAGAACGAACGTCGAACAAACTTGTCTCATGTTCTTCCAAATTCTAATTAAATTTGAACGTTTGATATTGAAAATCAGATATGTCGATCCACGTTGTTTTGAAGTCTTTAGTGACAGTTTCCATTTGAAGTGACTTTAGTCTGGCATTCCTATCAATATAGGTTCGCATCGTGACCTAACTGTATATAATTGTCCGACACTTTTTTAGTCCTAATCGATTTTTTATATCCTCCACCATAGTATGGAGGGTATATTAATTTTGTTTTTTCCGTTTTTAACTCATCGAAATAATCATTTCCGACCCTATAAAGTATATATATTCTTGCGCAAAAACGTGTGTATACCATGGAAGCAATTGCAGGTGTGTGGATTAATTATCCGTCGCTACAACAAAAATCTGCTTTGAAAAGGACTGTTCCTAGAATGAAGACAAATGTTGAACTTTGGCAAATTTGAATTTAATTCGCATATGCAAGTTTCGCATCAGGGCGGAATAAATACAAGTTATCAACGTACGACCTTTGTAAAGCCACATAGCCCAATATGCCTGATGAGCCGCTTAACCAACGGCGAAACGCGTCGCATAATGGTGGGTACGTAGGTTCTTCTCCTAGCTTTCCTTTTCATTGCAAAACTTAGATCATCCAGCTCGACTCGAAAGAGTATAAATAATCACTTAAAATTACTTTAAAATGATCACTGCCCTCACAAGGCAAAATTCAAATAACAAAAATATTCTTGATCAGCGTAAAATTCTATGACGATATAGCCATGTCCGTTTGTCTGTCCGCCTGTCTGTTGTAATCACTCTAGCGTCTAAACGAATTGAGATAGATCGCCAAAATTTTCATAGAGTCGTCTTTTGTCTGCAGGCAGGTCATGTTCGATGATGGGCTTTATCGGCCCACGTTTAGGCATAGCTCCCATAAAGGGGAACCCCTTATTTTCGGCATTTTGGGGTTCTTGAGCACGTTTTCAAACGAATTCGCTGAAATTTGTTACATTGGGTTCTTATTGGATACTAAATGTCTCCACAAAAAATTATAAATATAGGTCCACTTTTTCTGGTAGCCCCCATATAACGGTACCTCCTAATTTTCAGTATTTTGTGGGGGTTTGATCGTATTTTTTTCGCCGAATTGGCTGTATTTTGTGTTCTTAATTGGTACCACATCTCTCCACAAAAAATTATGAATATAGGTCATTTTTTTCGGATAGCCCCCATATAAGGGTACCCCCAATTTTCGGTATTTTGGGGTTCATGAGTGCGTTTTTAAATCGAATTTGCTGCAATTAGGTATTTGTAGTCGTATATGGTAACAAATCTCCCTTCAATTAGGTTGCCAAAATTTTGCATAGAGTCGTCTTTTGTCTGCAGGCAGGTCAAGTTCGAAGATGGGCTTTATCCGTCCACGTTTAGGCATATCGGGAATTAAAACCCAGTTTCTTCATAAATTTTAAAATAATACCAATACCGAACTTCCGGTCAAATAACCGGTTACGTCCCCCCAAGAAAAAATATATCCCAATAATTACGGTAAAGATAGTTACCACTGGATTTTTTTCAAAAAAATCTGATCGTTTTTATTACTGAACTAGAGTTGTTCCATTTATCCAAAGCAATATCATAGGCTTCATTTCCTTTTTTCAATTCACCCATACAAAACAGGGCGTTGATTAAATTGTGTGTAAATGTTTAAATGGACTCATGAAATAGGATAAATATTTCTAGATGGACTTAACTCGCACAAACATAGTGATATGGCACAATAAAAAGGCGGATCTATTGTATCCAATTCGATATGTTGCATAAATGTGTAGTAGATATAGAATCATAGCAACATCCACAGCACATCAACTTCGTAACGTAGTTAAACCAACAACAATAAAATACTAAATTTTGTTTTTCGTTTACTCAATATCGCCACTCGAAATATTGTTGCTCGCTATATTTGGTTACGGAAAATAGAAATCAATTTCCAAGTAGACATTCCCTCCCTACCATTTTGGGTTGTTTCCAGTTTATTTGATTTTTCGGACGGTCGATCCACTCTAAATGTTTTAGTAATTTACTTCCTGTTTCAATATTCTCGCTCGTCCATTATGTGATGCAAACTGTGCTTATTTCCAATTCGTTTCATGAATAAATTCGTAGTGCTGCTGTAGTTTTCGTCGTTTTTTTATTATTTCCATTCATTTCTGTTATTTACAATGGCGAGTTCCTGGTACATGGTGTATTTATCGGATAAATTTTATTCACAAAAAAAAAAAACACAATCAATAACAAGTGGATTGGTGTGTGTGAGTGAGTGGTGGTGTGCTTATTCGACTCTACTGTCGACTTTGGCAAATGATTAAAAAACGTTGGTCTGTACTCATTGTGATGAGAACGAAGGGTATTAGCATGTTTTCAAGGATACAAAAAGTATTTATACCATATATATATAATACTAAAAAGTCAATGCAAACAGAGGAATATGTAATCCTGAGGTTATGTTGAGATGCAATTGTGGAAACGTAACAAATTTCTGGAAAAAATAATAAATTTATCATATTTCAATAGGGGTAAGACAATACAATGTTACATCTTAAAAACTCCATTCTGAAAATGTTGGTAACAACATAATAGCAAAAACGATATCTACTGCTGGTTCACAAAAAATTTTTGATGTCCATAATTGGACAACACTAGGATACGATTAAAAAAACCAGTAAGGAAAATAGTAAAGTCGGACGGGGCCGACTGTATGATACCTTTCACCACTATGGGTATATTAAACCGCGGATGATAATTATCTAAATGTGAATCTACCTAGATCTATCCATAAACATATCATTCGTTTGTAACAATGGGATAAAAGTATGTAAATCGACTTCAAATAAATATAAATAGGTCAATCGTTGGACTATGCCTGTACTTCTAGAAAACGCAACAATTCTATGCTCAATTGTGTACGTTGTGCAAAACTTGATGTCAATCTGACTAACATGAGGAGTTTAATGCCCAATTTACTTAAAATCGGGCGAAAATATATATAGAAGCTATATCCAAATATGAAGCGATTTCAACGAAACTTGTCACAGGTTAGGTTATAATAATTTTAGTACGTTTTGTTCCTACCAGCCAATTGGTTCCTTGGTGAGTCAATTACTTAAAATCAATCTATAATAACAGGAAGCTATATCTAAATCTCAGCCGATTTTCACGAAACGTGGCACCCATTATTCTGGACTATATTTACATTAATTGGACGAAAATAAATATGGGAGCTATATCTAAACCTTGACCGATTTTCTCGAGACTTGGCAGACATCACCCTAGGCTCAATTCAGTACGTTATGCCAAATTTCGTGCAAATCGAAGGATATATAGGCACTTTGGTGCATAATTTACCTAAAATCGGGCGAAACTATATATGAGAGCTATATCTAAATCTGGACCGATTTTCTCGAAACTTGGCAGACATCACTCTAGGCTCAATCAGTACGTTATTCCAAATTTCGTGCAAATCGAAAGATATATGGGTACTTTGGTGCACCATTTACATGAAATCGGACGAAACTATATATGGGAGCTATATCTAAATCTGAATCGATTTTCAGGAAACTCAGCACACATCATTCCAGCATCAATTCAGTACGTTATGCCAAATTTCGTGCAAATCGAAAGATATATGAGACTTTGGTGCACCATTTACATGAAATCGGACGAAACTATATATGGGAGCTATATCTATATCTGGACCGATTTTCACGAAACTTGGCACACATCACTCTAGGCTCAATTCAGTACGTTATGCCAAATTTCCTGCAAATCGAAAGATATATGGGACATTTGAGCACAATTTACATGAAATCGGACGAAACTATATATGGGAGCTATATCTAAATCTGGACCGATTTTCACAAAACTTGGCAGACGTCACTCTAGGTCCAATTCAGTCAGTTATACCAAATTTCGTGCAAATCGAAAGATATATAGGGACTGTTACAAACATATGCACAAAGACATACTACCCTGTACCACAGTGTGGTGAAGGGTATAGCAAATGCCATCCCACACACATTCAGTTTGAAGATTTTTGATATATTTCCAAAAATGTGGAAAAACTACAATACAAAAGTACAGGAAGTAATTTTTACCCTCCGCCATTGTCTGGCGGAGAAAATCGTTGATCTCGCATTTCGTATATGATTTCAGGACGGTATCAGTTTTGTCCAGACAAAAAAGTTTAGATTTGAACCGATATGTAAGAGTTCACATAGTAATATTGGTCAACGATTCGTCTTCTCTTGATGGTTTTCCGAATTTCTCCAAAGGCTTAATGCACACAAATTGTGGTAAACAACTACTCTACATAGCTCGAGCGGAACGGTCGATACAAGACCTTTTTTGTGGTTGTACGTCTCTCACCTAAATTAGCTAAAATTGTCAATTATCATTGTAAAGAAAATATCTTTACCAAAAATATCAATATTAGTCCAAAATGAATCGACTTTAATTAAGGGTAGCGCCCCATTGTCAGTATTTTAAAGGTTTTAGTCGCATTTTCGCATTGTAGTAGCAATAATTTGGCATTACGGGATAATGGAGAATAATCAAAGTTTTGGGGAAATATGTCCATTATCGTATTTTAAAAAGGTTCTATCCGAATTAACTATAAATTGGAATATCGAATAAAATGAACTTCTTTCTAGAACATATCCAAAATACATTAATTTGTTTTCAAATTCCCGCCTAATTTTCGTTTGTTGAAATTCTTACCCCATTTGTTCCAACGTGAGTATTTTGGAACATTATTTCTTCAGAGCATGAACAACTACTACTAATACATATTGCAAGAAAGTAGTCCCCATATAATGTTCCTAACCGATTTGAGAAATTTTGAATGCGATGACGTTTTTATTTGTAGGGGAGAGGGGGGCACCTTTGAACACTTTTTTCTTTCAAGCCTCATAAAATTTTTTATTTTGATTAAAAATTAATTTTTGGTTTCTTATAAATTTTAACTAATAGGTACATATGTAACCTTTAGAATGAATATACATATCACATACTTTAAGCTTTATATAAATATTTTATTGCTGTTTTAAGGGAGGAAGTCAAAGTGTTCAAAACTGACACCTCCCCCCCCCACCAAGGGGGGCACCATTGAACAAGGCTTGACATTTTCGAACGGTTTGGTTTTTTGCAGTGTTTATGTTAAAATATTAATGTATTTTATTCAAACATATCAGAAATACATACATTTTATTCAAACATATACAAAAATATATACAAAATTGTTCGAAAATTAAAAAATTCAGATCAAAACTTATTAAAACATAAAATGACATCAAAACAAAAAGTAATATGGTGAAAAATACAGTTAATTTCGTAGTCACATTATCCCATTTGAAATATTGAGAAATCGAAGCCACAAGTTTAAAATTCCGCGTTTTACTCGAAATTAATATGCATGTTCAAAGGTGGCCCACCCGTGGCATTTTACGGAAATGTATAATATTTTTTTTTTGTAATAAATATATATGAAAGAAATTGCATTAGTCATGTTTGATTATTGAAATGCAAAAAAAAAAAATTGTTTAACGAAAGGAAACTTTCACAGAATTCTTCCTGAGCCATTACAATCAAAAGAATAAAAGTTTACAATTACACTGCGAAAACATGGTCACCCATGTACAATTTGTCGACAAAAAGCTAGCCAACGTGGTTTACGCAGATAAAGAACAAGATTGTCATATACAACCAGTAAGGAAATTAGTAAAGTCGGACGGGCCGACTATATGATACCCTTCACCACTTTGGGTATCTTCAACAGATGAATCTTAACAGGCGTCGCATTTTTGAAGGATCAGTAAAAGGAAATTGGACCCATAAACATATCTTTCTGCAACCTATACTAAATGTTTCATTTGGTCAGATATACAGTTGCTTCTTACAATGGGTTTTTGATTATTTAGATACATATCTGACAAACAAGAGGATTTTGGTGCACCATTTACTTCAAATCGGGCGAAAATATTTATAAAAGCTATATCGAAATCTAAGCCGATTTCATCGAAACTTGTCACGGAATATCGGCCACATTTTGAGTTCTTGGTGCATCATTTAGTTACTATCGGGAGAAAATCTGGCGAAACTATATATAGGAACTATATCTAAATCTGAACTAATTTCAACAAAACTTGCCACAAGTTATCTCATAATAACTTCTATAAGTTGTGCAAAATTCTGTGCCAATCGGACCCACCTGGGGAATTCGGTGCAGCATTTATATCTAACTTATAGGTTATACTAAGTTCATTACGAAAGATATATAGGGACTCTGGTGCACCATTTACCTAAAATCGGACGAAAATATATATTTGAGCTATATCTAGATCTTAACCGATTTTCACGAAACTTAACACACATCATTGTAGACTTTATTCAGTACGCTGCACCAAATTTCTGGAAATCGAAAGATATATAGGGACTTTGGTACACAATTTTCATTAAATCGGACGAAAATATATATGGGAGCTATATCTAAATCTAAACCGATTTTCAGGAATCTTAACACACATCATTCTAGACCCAATTCATTATGCTGTGCCAAATTTCGTGCAAATCGAAAGATATATAGGGATTCTGGTGCACCATTTACCCAAAATCGGACGAAAATATATATGGGAGCTATATCTAAATCTGACCCGATTTTCACGAAACTTAGCACACATCATTCTAGGCTTAATGCAGTACGTTGTGTCAAATTTCGTGTACATCGCGAGATATTTAGGAACTTTGGTGCACCATTTACATAAAATCGGACGAAAATATATATGGGAGCTATATATAAATCTGAACCGATTTTCATAAAACTTAGAACACATCATTTTAGCCTTAATTCAGTACGCTGTGCGAAATTTCGTGCAAATCGAAAGATATTTAGGGTTTTTGGTGCACCATTTACCTTAAATCGGAGGAAAATATATATGGGAGCTATATCTAAATCTGAACCGATTTTTCCCAATTTCAATAGGGTTCGTCCTTGGGCCAAATAAGTGACGTATGCAAAATTTCATTTAATTCGGATAATAGATGTGACCTGTAATTTGTTTAAAATTTAACATGGACAGACAGACGGACGAACGTACGGACATGCATAAATCGACTTAGAATGTGATTCTATGCATATTCTCAAAAGGAACCATGTGTCTATCTCGTTTCCTTTTTCCTGTTACAAACATATGCACAAATACATAATACCCTATACCACAGTGTGGTGGGGTAAAAATTTAAACCAAGATTTTATGAGCGCTGTTCAAAGGTGCCCCCGTTCAAAAGGTGCCCCCGTTCAAAAGGTGCCCCCCTCTCCCCTATATATAAATCATAGTTTATTTTCCGTTTTTCGGGCAGTTCAAATTCCAAGACGGGAATTTCTAAATAATCCTCATATAACAGCAGGCATATTTCAGTAGGTTGTAGATTTGAAATATGTTTATCAACCGTTTTGCTTGAAATACGATATTTTTGATTTATCATTGGATAAAAAATTCTAATATCAATTAATATAAATACTGTTTCATGTTTAGATGTAGCCATCATATAATAGTGGACCAAAGCTTCGATATTTTTAAATTTTAGACAAATTTGCCATCAAAATGGTCACAGTGTAGTATTGTATGTTTATGTATTTGCCAAAATACTAACATATCTTTAAGAAACGATGTTAAAATTAAATTTAAATACTTACTTAAAAATTTTCAGAGCCAAAAAAAAAATCAAATTATAATTGCAAAACAATTGAACAGGAAAATTATATTTCAGTCATTTTTTCTGTTAACCCGAAATCCGAATGTTTTTTATCTCGCATTTGAACAGCTTCATTTCCGGCCCAATTTAATATTCGTAACTTTATGTCAACGTGAAATGTGATTGGATTAAGAGGACATATTTCTGTTTTGCAATTTCGAATGACATGTACAGGCTGTGTTGTTATTCAGGAAATTGTTTTGTCAGATGTTTTTATGATAGTACAACGGTTCAGATATTTGTAAATAAATTAAGGGGAGCAAGAGCAAATGAAAAATGTCGCTCATAAGGGGGATAAAACACTTCAATTGTGTTTGCAACCCAAACCAATATCGTCTGGATATTTATGCAATGAATAATAGTAATAACTATTATCCTAAGGCATTCTGTGAGGTCCCAATTTTCACCTGACAGATTTTCAAGTGTGTGTATGCAACCTGCAACACCATGTGAAACCTGTGCTTATATTGTTCCCTAATGTATTACGGCATATGTTTGTTGTTTTCAATGCATCATGAATTCATTTGACTGTTTGTCCTCTTTCACTAGGGGTTTTCTAGAAATATGTACAGTACAAGGACCTCTTTACAAACGTTAACGAACGAACGAACTTTCAATCAACACAAAATTTTGATGACTTTACATTTCCATTCATTTCAGAGTAAAGCCTTCGGAAAATGTTAAATATTTTCATTGTGCCCTGCAAATGGTAGACGAGGGAGCCAGACAGCTGAAAGGTCTTTTTGTCTTCACTTTCTAACACACCCACACACATAGCATTTCCATCTCCACTCGGCATAAGTATTCGTTGAATACAATTTCCCAGAAGGTTAAATACTTGACAATTGCAAGTAATGTCAAAGGGTATAGAGAAAACAAAGAATACAAACTTCTATTGTCGCCACCTGTACAGTAAGTATGATTGAGTTTCTTTGAGTCGAATGTAAAACAAACAAACAAACAGACGACTGCTGAAAAATGTCGGATTTATTCTTTTGAAATTGATAATAAATGGCTACAGGTGGACGCCATTAAGCAGAAGTAAACGAATAGTTTTAAAATATTTTCTAATATCATTGAAAATATATTTTCTTTAGAGAAAACCTTTGACAGAGACGGTATAAAGTCAAGTAAGGCCATTATAATATTGAATATAATTTAAGGACATTGTTTAAATGCTAACTTGAAAATTTAAAGAAATGTATAGGGCTGTATACAAAATGAAAATGATGGAAATATAAAATATTATTTACTTAAAGTAGAAAAGATGTTTTTCCCTATGAAAACCTTATATAGGAAATTACAGCCAATTAGGTTGAAAACTCTGTTCATACTCCCCAAGATACCCACATTTGGGAGCTACAGCTATACACTCTTAGGGAAAAGATTGGTTACCCAATGAATAGTCAATACATCAAATAATTATTGTCGATTCCGTTAAAAAAACACCGAAAATAACGAATATATTGGGACTATAGCATAACATGGACTGCTATATCCCATTTCCCATCCCAAACATCTTGCATCATAAGAAAATAGTATCTGGCGCAGCCTAAATTTCCAATCAACTGATAACCATAAATGTATTATCTACTCGTGAGATCGATATGTTTTATTTTACATATTTTCTTTTTAGGCAAAGTCAGCTGTGAAATATGCAAGCAAACGCAAATGAAAAATGGTTTTAAAAGCATTTTCATGTCTCCTTGTATGTCTGCCTTTACTTCATCAATT
Organism: Musca vetustissima; assembly: GCF_032173495.1. Classification (NCBI taxonomy): domain Eukaryota; kingdom Metazoa; phylum Arthropoda; class Insecta; order Diptera; family Muscidae; genus Musca; species Musca vetustissima. The sequence continues at coordinate 54,143 of NW_026885446.1, forward strand.
TTATAGACGTTTTACGTACGCACCAAAAAAATATCTCCTGGGAAAATATCCACATGCTCAGCATCAGAATGTAGTACATTTTTTTACATGTGGAAAGAAAAGAAAAACAGCTGCAAGAAATATGCTTGCATATGGAATGACGTTAAATGGGATGAACCTTGTGCTAAATTGTTTTTCTCAAAAAATATCGCGAATGTGTTGATATACCTCGCATTCGATGACAAGGTTGGATATTTTCAATGGTTTGTTATCCAATAGTTTTTGGTTATGATCAAATGAATCACATGTTTATACCCTACACAACTATGTTGTCAGGGTATTATAGCTTTGTGCAGCCCCAAGAGTTTGTAACGCCGCGAAATATTGGTCCTAGACCCACCTTTAAGTATACCGATCGTCATATCTCTACTAGCTGAGTCGATTTAGACATGTGTGTCCGTCCGTCTGTCCATTATATTTTGTAAACACGATACAGGCCACAGTTATGGACCAATCTTCACGAAATTTTGCATGCAGGATGGGTTCTGCCCAATGAAAACCCCTATTGTTTTTGGTAAAGATCGGTTAATATCTAGGGGATGAAATGGACCAAAAACTTTATTTTTGTCTGATTTTCTGGTCGCTCTAGAGGCCGCAATGTTCGCGAATTTTTACAAGAAGAAAATCGGGCCAAATAATAAGCATGCATATTTTGATAAAGATCGGTCAATATTTAGCGGGTACCCTGACTTTTGTGTGAAAATGGCAATATTTGTATTCTATAGCGTATAGATTCACACCTGAGGGACATAAACCCGAAAAGTTTTTGGTATATCCAAGGGCTGTGGTTGACCTTTAAATTAATACCAATTATACGGTCGTATGTACTCAGATGTGGGAGTTAAACTTAAACATTTACAGGTGCTTATGTATTCAGATATTATTTAGTAACCCTTTACCACACTAGATGGCGGAAATATAGCGCTAATCGCTTTAAAATGTTCCATGAAGTTCCAGTTATGGTCAAGAATAACGCCTATAACTTTCGGCGACGATCAGATAATTATCTTGTGATGAAGTGGACCGAAAACTTAATTTTTTGTGTCGATTGTGTTTTTTGCCAGTCGATCTATTGGCTCCAATGGGAATAAGAAGATCACAACACAAGGGATGGGAATCTGGACAAGTAATTAGAAGGGTTGTACTGAACATTAGTAATAATTGTCGGCCTCTAGTTGGTCCAGAGGGTTAAAATATCGCGAAATATTCCCGAAGCTAAGAATTTAAATCCACAGAAAGTTAGTTTTTCGTGAAAGTTGTGTGGGTATCATATGGTCGGCCCCGTCCGACAATACTGCTCCGCTCACTGGTTTATTTTTGTCTATGTTTTGAATAGCTCTGCACATCGTTTCTTCAAGAAGACAAACATTCTAAATTAATTTCAACCAGTAAGGAAAGTAGTAAATTCGGACTGGGCCGACTATATGATACCCTTCACCACTTTGGGTATATTCTGCAAATGTATCCTAACATATGTAGAATATATCTGAACCGATTTCAAGGAAACTTGCCGGAGATTAATTTATATTAAATCGAAAAATATATAGGGACTTTGGTGCACCAATTACATATAATCGAAGGAAAATATATATGGGAGCTATATCTAAATTTTAACAGATTTTTAAGAAATTTTACACATTTCGTTCTAGACTTGATTCAGTACGCTATGCCACATTTTGTGCAAATCGAAACATATATAAGTACTGTGGTTCACCATTTACCTTAAATCGGACGAAACTATATATGGGAGCTATATCTAAATCTGAACTGATTTTCAGGAAAATTAACACACATCATTCTAGACATAAATAATTACGCTGTGCCAAAATATCGTGCAGATCGAAAGATACTTAGGGACTTTGGCGCACCATTTACCTTAAATGGACGAAAATATATATATGGGAGCTATATCTAAATCTGGACCGATTTCCAGTAAACTTAACACACATTATTCTAGACATAATTCATTACGGCATGCCAAATTTCGTGCAAATCGAACGATATATAGGGAAATTGGTACACCATTTACATTAAATCGGACGAAAATATATATGGCAGCTATATCTAAATCTGGACCGATTTTTCCCAATTTCAATAGGGTTCGTCCTTGGGCCAAATAAGTGACCTATTCCAAATTTCATCCAATTCGAATCATAAATGCAACCTGTACCTTGTTTACAAAAATACATACGGACGGACATGCATAGATCGACTTAAAAAGTGATTCTATGCATATTCTAAAAAGGAACCATGTGTCTATCTCGTTTCCTTTTGACTGTTACAAACATTTGCACAAAGACATAATACCCTATACCACAGTGTGGTGAGGGGTATACAAATCGTATATAAATATGTGGTTCAAAAATATTCGCTTTCTAATTTCTATCATGCGGTGGTATTTTGCGGTATTTTGCATTTTTAGGGGTAAAGATTTAGGTCAGTGCGTTGACATGGTTTCTTTATTAACATCGTTTCAAGTAGTTCGACTATTTCTGAAGTGTCTGTAAATCGGAATTATATATATGTATATATATATATATAGGCTATGTCAGCATTTCTACAAAGATTATATTAACTTCCGTGCGTTTTGTGCATATCGGTCAAATTTTGGGGCTTTGGTGTACAATTAACTGAAAATCGGACGAATCTATATGTGGGAGCCTATATTTAAATCTGAACCGAAACTTTCCACACAGTAGGTTATACTAACTTCATTACGTTGCACAAAAGTGTGTGTCAATCGGTCATATTTTGGGGCTTTGATGCACCATTAACTGAAAATCGGACGAATCTATATATGGACGCCATATCTAAATCTGGACCGATTTTCCCAATTTTAATAGGGTTCGTCCTTGGACCAAAAAAAGAGATGTGTCAAATGTATTCCAATTGGGATCGTAACTGCGACCTGTACTTTCTTTATAATTTAACATGGACAGACAGACGGAAGGACGGACATGCATTAATCGACTCAGAAAGTTATTCTATGCATATCCTCAAAAGGAACCATGGGTCTAACTCGTTTCCTTTTGCCTGCTATAAATATATGCACAATGACATAATACCCTGTACCACATGATGAAGGGTATAAAAATTGTCAGTATGGGTCAAGGTTTTTGCACAGCCCTAATATAACATTCCGATCGAAGAATATACAAAATGTATGTCGATGTATGTACTCTTTATGGTAAATTGTTTAAAGATCTCGACTATTCAATGTTAGAAGAATTATGCTTCTTTATCCTTTAATTAAAAAGGATTGAAGAATCTGAATCCATATATATATATATATATATACATTTATATATATAACATACCATTTATACATGTCATACTAATTTAACATACTCTTGTTCGTTTTGCAATATTATCCTTTAATCGGGCTAAGTGCTTACATTCATCAACGTGTATTTTATTTGTTATACCCATACATATTATTATACCATTCAAGTGTCCTTCATATTTATTGAATTTATTGTGTGTTATTATAAAGAGCTGGATGCATTTGAATGTTCCATTTCCCTTTGTTTTTGTTATTCTTTTGATTGTATGTTTCTGTCTAAGAAAATTCCATATCCCGAACAATGCGGTGTCTAGATGGCTTACAAAGAAAAGTGGAACGACAATGTCTAACAAAGCCGGCAAATAGAAATATGTTTGAATCTAAAATGGATTCTGGCTACACTAATGGCTTAAGCAGAAGTCCGACAAAATGACGAAAATATAAAGAAATGACTAAGTAATCCTTTTGGAGGATGAAAAAATTCATTGGAAAAATTTATAAAACACGATCAGTATCTTTTAATCACCGCTAACAAGCGAAAATGGTGAAGGACATACTTGCAATAATTTCTTAATATAATTCTATATTCTGGCATATCGTCCTTATAAAAGTGCACTCTTTGCCATATTGTCCATGGTTCAAGGTTTCGCCTCCTCATTTTAACGCCTCCGCCTCCGCCTCATTTTAACCATTTATAACTAAAAATCACGCTGAATAAAACTGGACCCTTATTTACAAATTTCAACCAGTGAGCGGAGCAGTATAGTCGGACGGGGCCGACCATATGATACCCTACACAACTACCACGAAAACCAAACTTTCGGCGGTTCTATATTCTGAGCCTGGACAATATTTCGTGATATTTGCAACCTTTTTCCCGATTATACATCAACAACTACACTTTCTAAGTTTTGCATATTTTCAAAAATGTTTTTTCTTGAAGTGAATTTTTACCCTGTAAAATAAAAAATTGGTCACTTTGGTTTTTGGTTGATTTGACCCTTGGAAAATTGACCGATCATCATCTAAACAACCGCTCTTAGTATTTGGTCAGATCCCCTTCAACTTGTAAAATAAGTGAGGTTCTGCATATAATAATTGCGTCTAGAGCGACTAGAAAATGTGACAAAATTAAAGTTTTCAATTCACTGCACCGCCTGAATGAAATATCAACTTCACCGAAAACTACAGGCGACGTCTTTGACCATAATCGGAAATTCATGTACAATTTCAAAGCGATCAGCGCGACATTTCCGTCCTCTAATGGAGTAATAGTAATACTATGCACATAGTCACCTTTACCTAATTACGTATAACTCCCACATCAGTGTACATGCAGCCATATAATTGGTATCAATTTGAAGGTCAACAACTCCTCTTGGATATACCATAAACTTCTCGGGTATATGTCCTTCAGGAGCAAGTATATACGCTCCAGAATAAGAATGTTGTAATTTTTCACACAATAGTCAGGGTCCATTTGACCCGCTAAATATTGACTTTCTCCATGTAGAATTTCACGATGTTCGGTCCATAACTGCGCCCTCTGTAGCGACCAGATAAACCTACACAAATTTAGTATTTGGCCCATTTCATCCCCTAAATATTAACCGATCTTTTCCAAAAACAATAGGGGTCTTCATTGGTCGATTGGTATATAGGGGTCGAGATATGACGATCGGTATACTTAAAGGTGGGTCTAGGACCAATATTTCGCGGCGTTACAAACGTTTGGGGCTGCACACTTTTGGGGCTGTCCGTCCTTATGTCCATGTATTTTTGTGAACAAACTACAGGTCGCATTTATGATCCGATTTGAAAGTTGACATAGTTCACTTATTTGGCCCAAGGACGAACCCTATTGAAATTAGCACAGCGTATTGAATTAGGTCTAGAATGATGTGTGTTTAGTTTCCTGAAAATCGGTTCAGATTTAGATATAGCTCCCATATATATTTTCGTCCGATTTAAAATAAATAGTGCAACAAAGTCCCATATATCTTTCGATTTGCGCGAAATTTGGCACTGCGTAATGAATGAGGTCTAGAATGATGTGCGTTAAGTTTCCTGAAAATCGGTTCAGATGTAGATATAGCTCCCATATATATTTTCGTCCGATTTAATGTAAATAGTGCACCATTTGGACGAAATTTGGAACAGCGTAATGAATAATGTGTGTTAAGTTTAGTGAAAATCGGTGCAGATTTCGATATAGGTCCCAAATATAGTTTCTTCCGATTTTAGGTAATTGGTGCACCAAAGTCACTATATATCACTATATATCTATTTCCATACAATCTAAATAAACTTCGAATACTTCGTCCCCTTAAAATGGTCAAATTCTGATTATTTTACAAACATTGTTAATTAATTACATCCAGTTTAAGTACCACTCGCCAGTATTAAATTGGCCTAATTGAAATGAGGAAGAAGAGTGAAATTATAAACAATTTATTACAGTTGTTTTGAGTCATACTGACATGGATAAACATCAGCTCATCTATATGTGTGGAATTTTCCATTGGCCATGGATGACATAGACCCCAGGAAAAACAAGCAGCAATGAAAGGGCAGCAACATCAACAACAAAAAAACAAGTTAAAACATGTCACCACACTCTACTAAATTAAACTTCATGTGAGAATGAATATTTACACAGATGTAAATGATGAAGTGCACATATATCTCTGTGTGTGTGTGTGTGTGTGTGTATGTGTGTTGCTACGTTGGTAGATAGGTGAATATGTACGTCTAGGCATCCCTAAGGGGAAACTAGTTATCAACATGTGAGTGCATGTGTGTGTGTAGTCTACAGTCAACAGTATCGTTGCTATCTTTATTTTCTTTGGCAGTGTATGCTAGTTGCCCGAACAACGGGTCTGAACTCAAATACAACATCCAATGCAAGTTAAATACAAGTGAAGCCGTGTCGTACAGAACAAAGTAAAGTTGTGTATTTTTTCTTCTTCTTCTTCCTCCTCTCTTCAATGTCTGTTGAGAGTCACAAAAGAATAAAAACCAACATCCATGAATGAAACAAATGTTTTTGCATGTTTGCTGATAGGTACCTTGGACTGGTTACGGTCGCAATGAGTACTTTAGCAGCCTATGTGGATTAAAAAGGGCATGGAACTTTTATGTGCCTTTTAATCTTAATTTGTTGGATGGAAGTTTTTATGAAAATAAGAAATAAACTAACAGCTCTAATATAAAAGTGAGAAGAATGTAAAACTTGGTGTACTGAAGTTATTTGCGAATATATTTAAGTTTCTTACATTGCGAAAGAGATTCATAAAAGTTAAACAATTGAAAATAGAGCGCTGTGATGTTTTCTTTCTCCGGACTGGAATAAATTTTATATGAACAATATCACGATTTGCAAAGATTGGATCAAAACTGGTAGGCTTCGTAAGATGTTAAGGTCTGTTCAATTCTTTTACGTTTTTCATTTACTAAGCATCAAAGTGCCTAGATTTGGCATTAAAAATATGAAGACATGTAAAGTTGATTAAGATATTAGGTTGTACAAAGCTTGGTTCAAATCGCATACGCCGTTTGCATTATATAGCAAGTAAGGAAAGTAGTAAAGTCGGACGGGACCGACTTCACCACTATGGGTATATTTAAAAGATGCACCTAACAGAAGGGCCATTAACATGAAAGGTGAAGTAAAATATGTGACTTTTATCTAAATATGAATGGACATAGATCAATCTACAAACATGCCGCCTGCAAAAGCTGTAGTTGTTTATGGGTTTGTGTTGCTGGGATTCCGCTGGAGGTAAATAAGCAGAGAGCGATAAATAATACACGAGATATCCCAACAGTGCTGAGTGGACTGTATGATAGAGATTGTAGCTTGATGAATTATTCCTCATAGCCAATGAGGAATAATTAGCGAAAATAAGAAAGAGAAAATAAAACCAGTTAGTAATTTTCTTAGAAACGTTACAAAACGTAAAACTACTATGGTTTATTGAGAGAGAGATGAGATGCTTACCAGTGCGAGTCAGTTACAAGACTTATAAGACTGACTTAATGATGAGTGTCATTTGACTGGGTAAGCGGCGCTTTAGAGCAGATTCGTTAAAAAGAGATTAACTTAACGAGAGTACTTGGACTAAGGGTACAATTCATTTTACTTAACCTAGTACAATTATTTTGATAAAATTCACAATAATTCAGTAGTTCAAATTCTTAAACTAAGGGTATTCATTTTTTTTATAAATGTGGCGAATTCAGCGAATTTGTCCACCGTCCATTGTTACAGTGGGACAAAATTATATAAATCGATTTAAAGCAAATATCAATCGTGAACGCGTTGAATACTTGGAACACGAAGGCGGTTCGATATGTATATGTTCTACATCTGTACTTCCACACGCAACTACGTCATTCTATTCTGAAAAAAACTTGAAGATTATGGTGCAACATTTACATAAAATCGGAAAAAAATAGATATGAAAGCTATATCCAAATATGAACGGACTTCAACGAAACTTGTCACAGTTTAGGTTTGACTAATTTATGCACGTTTTCTTCCTAGACATATTTTGGGTCCTACTTAAAATCGGACGACACCATATGGGGGATATATCCAAATCTTGGATAAAATCGGCCGAAACTATATACGGGACCTATATCTAAACCTGAACCGATTTTCACGAAACTTATCACACGCCATTCTAGACTTAACTCAGTACGCTGTACCAAATTTCGCGCAAATCAAATTATTTTCAGGGTCTTTGGTGCACCATTTACCTAAAATCGGGCGAAACTATATATGGGACCTATATCTAATCTGAACCAATTTTCACGAAACTTAGCACACGCCATTCTAGACTTAACTCAGTACGCTGTACCAAATTTCGCGCAAATCAAATTATTTTCAGGGTCTTTGGTACACCATTTACCTAAAATCGGGCGAAACTATATATAGGACCTATATCTAATCTGAACCAATTTTCACGAAACTTAGCACACGCCATTCTAGACTTAACTCAGTACGCTGTACCAAATTTCGCGCAAATCAAATGATTTTTAAGGACTTTGGTGCACCATTTACCTAAAATCGGGCGAAACTATATATGGGACCTATATCTAAATCTGAACAGATTTTCACGAAACTTATCACACGTCATTCTAGACTTAATTCAGTACGCTGTACACATTTCGTGCCAATCGAATGATTTTTAAGGACTTTGGTGCACCGTTTACCTAAAATCGGGCGAAACTATATATGGGAGCTATATCTAAATCTGAAGCGATTTTCGCGAAACTTAGCACACATCATTCTAGACTTAATTTAGTACGCTATGCAAAATTTCGTGTAAATCGAAGGATATATAGGGACTTTGGTACACCATCTATATGAAATCGGTCGAACATATATATGAGACTTATGTCTAAATCTGAACCGATTTTCAAGAAATTTTACACACATCATTCAAGCCCTAATTCATCATGCTATACCAATGGAAATCGAATAATATATAGTGACTTTGTTGAGCCATTTACATTAAATCGGGCGAAACTATATATGGGAGCTATGTCTAAATCTGAACCAATTTTTCCCAATTTCAATATGTTTCGTCCTTGGACCGAATAAGTGACCTATGCCAATTCGGATCATAAATGCGACCTGTACATTGTTTACAATTTAACATGGACAGACAGACGGACGGACATGCATAAATCGACTCAGAAAGTGATTCTATGCATATTCTCAAAAGGAACCATGGGTCTATCTCGATTCCATTTGCCTATTACAAAAATATGCACAACGACATAATACCCTGTATCACAGTGTGGTGAAGGGTATAATGAAATTAATTGCACAAAATATGCATCACTTTGTGCGGGAGGTGCCGTTAGGTCGACATTTCCCATCTAAATTGATGAATGATGAAACTGGCAATTCTCTTTAACAGTTATCGTGCGCAGCTACAGCCAGACACACAGGCCAACGAACATATATATATATACTACAAATTGCCTGATACGGATTTGAAACATTTTTTTTTATTGCAAAGTGTACCCTTATGAAGCCGAAGGTGTATGAAACGCGTTTTCATATATAGAGTTTCTCAAAATTTTTGAGGTATATTTCCTTGTTAGTGCGTCATATAATTATTGCTTTAAAAATATACTATTTCTATGTAAATCATTAAAACAGAAATTACAATTTCCTGCATTAAAAATTTTTGCATAAATCAAAACACAATAAAAACCAGATTTAGCTACATGTACTATAATTATAATGTTTTATTTTGTCCACTTTTATCGCTAGTTTCCTTGAATTTTACAACACTTTAAACTTCCCCCACACTATACGTACATACGTACATCCAAAGATTTCCTATTAAATTTTATCACCCTAATTCCATGAAAATAAAAATGTTGTTTTCATTATTAACCACAATAAAGTTAATGTGCTTGAATAAAGCTTAGATACTATTTGTGAGTGTATATGTGTGTGTGCGGTTGTGATTGTGGTAATGTTTGTTTGCCTTGTAAAATGGTTTTGGTTGGCTTTATCACAATAATCAGAAAATGAACTACACCCTTTTAAAAATCTCTTTGCACGACAAAAAAGGATTAACGGCCCCCTAATGAGATTAAAGTTTACGACAACACACATACACACAACGCTGCATATGACCATGCCCCTCAGCTTATATACATATATATAATACAAGGAAGTTGGGCTACGTTGTGTCGCTTTTGGATCTCCCGCAATTATAAAATTTCGCATGTCGTCATCGCCTTTGTGCAGCTGATGTCAGCCCACAGTGACTTTTTCCGCTGCCTTTATCTTAAACAGCAATTTTATTAAAATGTTTTCACATTTTTTTCTCTTTTTGTTTTTTTATTCAAAGGAGAAGATTTTCGTGGAAATGGTTTTAACAAAGCCCCAAACGGCGGAGTAGAAAAACATGTTCGGGCGACACTTCAACATGTCATGGATTAAAGATAATCTTGAAAGCAAATGACTCAATTATGTAGTCTGTTTGTGTTACTCGAGTGTAGTGATTCTGAGCTGAGAGGGAGTTTAAAATCTCTTTAGTTACATTTCCATTTCCGTTTTCATTCTGTGGCCGAATGAAAATGAGAAAAACACAAAGACAACAAATGTAACGAAAAAATGGATAAGGGGAGAAAAATTACATTAATTTCTCTTAATGTTGCCTTACTTCCAATATGGCCCTTGTGTTGTGTTATTGTCTGTATTAGGATAAATCGAGATGTAATTAGAATGTTACTGACAATTTTTCGAAGAAACAAAAGACACGGAAGCAATGAAATGACTAGGCAAAAGAAGTATTTCGACATCAGTTCATTTAGTCCGAGGTTCATGTGAAACCAGAATCAAAAACACAAAACGAGTACCATATGAAAATGTGGCGAAGGCATAGTGTGCTTAAAAATAACACTGTGCAACACAAAAAATAATTACCTGGAAAACCCAACAGATTATGAAAGAGGAACTAAAACCAGTAAGGAAAGTAGTAAAGTCGGACGGGGCCGACTATATATCGTATAATATTTTTTCAATCGATAAATACAACAAAGTGCGAGGGAGATATGTGGCATCAACTACATTTGGTATAAAAATAGCTTCGACCGACAGAATCTATATACAAATTTGTTATCAAAATCGGCCAGGTCGTTTCGTCTACGAACACTATAACAGCACAATTATATATGTATATATATATATATATATATATTATATAAAACCAGTAAGGAAAGTAGTAAAGTCGGACTGGGCCGACTATATGATACCCTTCACCACTTTGGGTATATTCTACATATGTATCGTAAAAGACGTCTCATTTTCGAAGGAACATTGATATGAACTTGAACGAACTTAAATATGAGATCTTTATCTATATCTACACCGACTAACATTAATCCCTACACATGTCATTTTGCAACGTATGCTAAATTTTGTAAATTTAAATAAATTTAAAATTTAAACTCATTCAAACACCCATTGACTATTTGGTATACAGTTAACCTGAATAAGTCGAAATTATATATGGAAGCTATGCTATATCTATATCTGAACAGATTTCAAGGAAACTTGCCTGAGATTAATTTATATTAATTTCAGTACGTTGTGTCAATCAGTCACGTCATTATAGACTTCAAATTAAAAGATTTGCAGGGACTTTGGTGCACCATTTATTTAAAATCGGACGAAAATATATATACGAGGTGTTTGTAAATCGATCGGATTTTCGCGAAACTTTGGCCTACATCATTATGATGTAATTCAGTACGCGCTATATCAAAATCGAAAGATATAGGGGGCTTTGGTGCAGCATTTACATAAAATGGGACGAAACTATAAATGGGAGCTATATATAAATCTGAACCGATTTTCACGAAACTTAACACAAGCAATACGTAGCTTCTGAACGAAGCAGGTATACACATAACAC
>NW_026885447.1:0-64207 GCF_032173495.1 Musca vetustissima
GGTATTCCTTGAAGAATATTTGTTCAAGGTCTAATGGATGGGGTTTTCAAGCAGCCAACAAGGCGTGGATTTTTTAAAGAATATTTTTTTCAAGTAGCCTACAAGGCGTGGATTTTTAAAGAATATTTTTTTCAAGTAGCCTACAAGGCGTGGATTTTTAAAGAATATTTTTTTTCAAGTAGCCAACAAGGCATGGATTTTTTAAAGAATATTTTTTTCAAGTAGCCAACAAGGCATGGATTCCTTAAAAAAATATTTTTTCGAGTAGCTAACAAGGCATGGATTCCTTAAAAAAATATTTTTTCGAGTAGCTAACAAGGCATGGATTCCTTAAAAAAATATTTTTTCAAGGTCTAACAGAAGGGGTTTTTAAGTAGCCAACAAGGCGTGGATTCCTTGAAGAATATTTTTTCAAGGTCTAGCAGAAGGGGTTTTCAAGTAGCCAACAAAGCGTGGATGCTTGAAGAATATTTTTTTCAAGGTCTAATGGATAGGGTTTTCAAGTAACCAACAAGGCGTGGATCCTTAAAAAATATTTTTTCAAGGCTCCCATAATATTTTTTCAATAGCTCCCATATATATTTTCGTCCGATAAAGGCACCAAAGTACCTATACATCATTCGATTTTCACGAAATTTGGCATAAAGTACTGAATTGAGCCCTAAATGACGTCTGCCAAGTTTCATGAAAATCGGTCCAGATTTAGATATAGCTCCGATATATAGTTTCCTCCGATTTCATGTAAATGGTGCACCAAAGTCCCTATATATCTTTCGATTTGCACGAAATTTGGCATAAAGTACTGAATTAAGCTTAGAATGATGTCTGCCAAGTTTCGTGAAAATCGGTCCAGATTTAGATATAGCTCCCATATATAGTTTCGTCCGATTTCATGTAAATGGTGCACTAAAGGCCCTATATATCTTTCGATTTGCACGAAATTTGCCATAACGTACTGAATAGAGCCTAGAGTGATGTCTGTTAAGTTTCGAGAAAATCGGTCCAGATTTAGATATAGCTCCCATATATAGTTTCGTCCGATTTCATGTAAATGGTGCACCAAAGTCCCTATATATCTTTCGATTTGCACGAAATTTGGCATAGCGTACTGAATTGAGTCCAAAATGTTGTGTGCCAAGTTTGCTGAAAATCGTTTGAGATTTAGATACAGCTCCCTTATATTATAGATTGATTTTAAGTAATTTTCTTTTTAATGGTCCTTCGACATCTGTTAGGATCGCTATGTTGAATATACCCAAAGTGGTGAAGGGTATCATACAGTCGGCACCGCCCGATTTTACTACTGTTCTTACTGGTTTTAAAGGTGTTCTGTATGGCAGCCACTTTAGAAAAGACCTTCATAACATTTAATATCGGCTAGAATTTAATTCCTTAAACTTTTTGTCCTGCAGCAAGCTATGCATAGTCCAAAAATTCATTGAGCATGGAAAACTACAGAAAAAAATACAAACTAAAAATTTTCCATTTCGACTAACTTCCAGTTGTATATAACTACAAAAATAAGTGGAGACTGGCTCTCCGTTTGGATTAATGTAGAATTTTTTTACTCCATTCCCCCTTAAATTAAACGGAATCCCTTAAGAGTAGGTGGATGAAGCGCGTGGGTGTTAAGCGAGAAAAAAATACAAAACTATCATTTGTTCACAACCAATACACTTCACCAGAAAAATATTCACCAAAAAAGTAAAACTTCTACATTTGTTAGCTGGAGGTTTCCGTTTTATTTGGTTTTTTTTTCTGAGGCATTGCCATTTTCCGGTTACCGAATAAAAATTGTGGAATTGTTGCAAAAATATACTCCACTTTATATCATTGGCACCAGCAGCAGCAGCAGCAACAACAACATCAACAGGAACAACAGTAACAGTTAAGCGACGATGCTTGAAAAATTTGCGCCTCAACGCCATTGCTAGGACCCATCACTGGTTGTTAGGCGCAATGGTAGTGAGGGTGTTCGCATTGGTGTTGCTGTTCGGGCTAACAACAATTTCATGTAAATCTCCAAATAGCAAAGCGCCAGTAACAATTTTCTCGTTTTGTTTTTGTACTTCCCATACCAATTTTATAGTTTTTCCAGAATTTAGTTGTTGTTGCCGTTGTTTTTGATTCACTTCAACCAGTATTGATATTCATTTCGGTTCCAGCACCACCACCACCACTACCACCGCCACACCACATGGCGCACTGTTGCATAAATAAACTGTCCAGCAAAATGGCTAGAGGTTAAGAGTTCTGGAGGAGACAATGTGTCAGTGTGTGTGTGTGTGAGGGAGTTCGGAAAAATGTTTCGGTCTGTTAGTTTGGTTTGGTGAGGCCAACGATTTACTTGGTTTTATGAAATGTAGTTTTGTTGGTTGCACACAAAAAAAAAATGAAATAAAATTAAAATAACACATCACAATTTTTAGTTTGCATGCAATCTAATGGGGGTTGGGGAAGGGGCAAATGGATGTATTTCTGGAAACCTTAAACCACTCACACAAAAATAAATAATAGTGGAATTTCAAAAATTTGTTTAAACCTCTAAACTTGGTTAACCTAAAATAATAATGAAAAATTTTGAAAAAAAAACTTCGAAGTGGTTGGGTTTTAACCACTGCAAATTTGGAAAAGGAATTTTAAACTGCAAACACACTGCTATATATAGGTCGATCTATTAAAAATTGTTCGGATCCTTAAAGCTTATACGCTTTTTTGAAGTGGTTCCAAACGTTTTTCTACCAACGACCTTCCATGGAAGATCTGGAGGGCTTCGATTTTCTTGTTGTAGTCTTTAAAATAGTTTAATTAAAAACCAACTCCATCTTTTGGGTACTTAAAAAATATTCTTTAAAAAACTCCACAGCTTTTTAAGTCTAAAGACTTTTTGTTGCCTTAAAAATATTCTTAAAAAAATCCATTATTTGTTGTAGCCTTGAAAAAAATATTCTTTAAAAATCCACGCCTTGTTGGTTACATGAAAAAATATTATTTAAAAAATCCATGCCTTGTTGGCTACTTGAAAAAAAAAAATATTTAAACCAGTAAGGAAAGTAGTAAAGTCGGACGGGGCCGACTATATGATACCCTTCACCACTTTGGATATATTAAACAGATGAATCCTAACAGACGTCGAATTTTTGAAGGACCAATAACATGAAAATGGATCCAAAAACATGTCATTCTGCAACCTATATAAAATTTTAGATTACAAAATATAGCGATGCTTCTTACAATGGGATAAAATTATGTAAATCAATTTAAAGCATATATATATATATATATATATATATCATAGAAACTTGTCACAGGTTAAGTTGTACTAATTTCAGTAAGTTTTCTGCATATCGGCCACATTTTCAGTTCTTGGTGCATCATGTATTTAAAATCGGTAGAAAATATATGTAGGAGCTCTATACAAATCTGAACCGATTTTAAAACTTTCCACATGCTAGGTTATACTAACTTCAGTACGTTGTACAAAATTTGTGTCAATTTTGTGTAAAATCGGACGAAAATATGTATGTAGAAGCTATATCAAAATCTGAACCGATTTTCACGAAACTTAACACACATCATTCTAGACTATACCGAATTTCGTGCAGATCGAAAGATAAGTATTGACTTTGGTGCACCATTTACATTAAATCGGAGAAAAATATATATGGAAGCTATATCTAAATCTGAACCGATTTTTATGAAACTTAACACACATCATTCTAGACCTAAATCAGTACGCTGTGTCAAATTTCGTCCAAATCGAAAGATATATAGGGACTTTTGGTACACCATTTACATAAAATCGGACGAAAGTATATATGGGAGCTATATCTAAATCTGGACCGATATTCACGGAACTTAACACACATCATTTTAGACGTAATTCAATATGCTATGTCAACTTTCGTGCAGATCAAATGATTTTCAGGGACTTTGGTGTCCCATTTACCTTAAATCGGACGAAAATATATATGGGAGCTATATATAAATCTTAACCGATTTTCTCGAAACTTAACACACATCATTCTAGACCTAATTCATTACGATGTGCCAAATTTCTTGCAAATCAAAATATATATATAGGACTTTGGTACACCATTTACATTAAATCGGACGAAACTATATTGGGAGCTGTATCTGAATCTGAACCATTATTCCCAATTTCAATAGGGATCGTCTTTGGGCCAAATAAATGGCCTATGCCAAATTTCATCTAATTCGGATCTTAAGTACCACCTGGACTTTGTTTACAATTTAACATGGACAGAGAGACAGACGGACGCACGGACGGACATGCATAAATCGACTTAAAAAGTGATTTTATGTGTATTCTCAAAAGGGAACATGTGTCTTTCCAAATCCAAGCCTTTGAAAAAAAATTTTTTTTTAATCCACGCCTTTGAAAAAATATATTTTTTTAAATACACGCCTTTGAAAAAATATTCTTTTAAAAATCCACGACTTTGAAAAAATATATATTTTTTTTAATCCAGGCATTTGAAAAAAATATATATTTTTTTTAATCCAGGCATTTGAAAAAATATTCTTTAATAAATCCACGCCTTGTTGGGCATTTGAAAAAATATTCTTTTAAAAATCCACGACTTTGAAAAAATATTTTTTTTAAATCCACGCCGTTGAATAAATATTTTTTTTTTTAAAGTCCACGCCTTTGGAAAAATATATATATTTTTAAAATCCACGCCTTTGAAAAAATATTTTTTTAAATTCCACGCCTTTGAAAAAATATATTTTTTTGTAAATCCACACCTTTGAAAAAATATATATTTTTTTTTAAATTCACGTCTTTGAAAAAATATTCCTTTAAAAATCCAAGCCTTTGAGAAAATATTCCTTTACAAATCCACGCCTTTGAAAAAATATCATTTTAAAAATCCAGACCTTTGAAAAATATTCTTTAAAAAAAATATTCTTGAAAAAATATTCTTTAAAAAATCCACGCCTTGTTACCTACTTGAAAAATATTCTTTAAAAAAAATATCCACGTTCTGGTGGCTACTTGACAAAATGGTGCTTAATAAAACCACTCTTTGCTGGATACATGAAAAAATATTTTTAAAAATTTAAAATCCTCGACTGATCCAAATATTTTTATTTGCCGCCATTTTTAAAATTCCTTTCCCTTTTCCTCTATTAACATATATTCATATTATTTTTTTTAAATAAAATTCCAGTGAAACCAAATATATCTAGTTCATGTTTCAATGTAATAGTTTATTTTATTTTTTTTCATTTTTTTTAAGTGTGGTTATGTAGCTTACACACCTACACACATGAAACCCACTCCCTTTTTTCCACAAATAGAAATGAAACTAATAACCAAGAACTCGTTGAAATTTTAAATAAAACCAAAATCAAAACAAATATCAAAACTGCATAGAAATTTTCTAAAATAGCACACAGCAACAACAACCAACAGCTACAAGTGTAAAATATTTCAAATTATTTGCTTGGCTAACAAAAATCTAGGTCAACAACAACACTGGTTTGGAACCACATAGAAAAACCATAGAATGTTTGCAGGAAAAATTGGGAAAATTCCAATGCGAACATACATATGAAATAATAATGTGAATCGATAGAAATTCAGGGTTCTGTGGGCATGGGCGTAGTAAAGAAATAAGTTTGAGAAGGGGAGATTTGATGAAAATATAAATTAGCTCTCCTTTACACAACAGACCCATAACAGGACATTCACTATATATTTTGAATATATTATCCAGTCTCTGGTACAATGTATCCGTATATTTCCATGAAATTAATTTAGCCACGCCAATATAATCGTTTTTTTAACATTAATACAAATATACATTCCAATGACCAACAACGTTGTTGTTGCTGCTGCCATAAAACTTTACACCAACTATTTCGATAGCTCAGCACTTCTTTTGTATATTCACTTATGTTATATTAAATAACACTTTTTTATTATTGTTGTAATAAAATTTTATTTAAATTTTTAACAATTT
This sequence comes from Musca vetustissima, assembly GCF_032173495.1. Taxonomy (NCBI): domain Eukaryota; kingdom Metazoa; phylum Arthropoda; class Insecta; order Diptera; family Muscidae; genus Musca; species Musca vetustissima. The sequence goes on from NW_026885447.1 coordinate 5,991, forward strand.
TTTTATTTGAGGAAAACTTACAAATCATTGAGTTTTGTTTGCACGGGGGGTGAAATACATACCTAAAAAGAAAATGAAAGTGAAAAGGAAATTAGTAAAAATGCAAAAAAAAATGTTTAAAGAAATATTTAAATGTTAAATAAAATAAATATAAGTTTATTAAGAGATCAATAAAAAGAATACTTCTTCTTAGATGAAGGATTGACATGGTTTGGTCGTCGTCGAAACACTACAGCGACGATTAGTAATCGACGACCATCCAGATGGCTGTACTGATAGATTTCTCGTAAAGTATCGATAAAACAATTTCAGATTTATGCTCTTTGAAAGGGTGACATTTCGTGGATTTGTTTTTCCCCAACCTAATATATTTTAGTCCGAGTTTGGGTAAATGGTGCACCAAACTTCTAATGGTTGTCTGATTGGCACGAAATTTGGCATAACATATAAAATTGAAACTAGAATGACGTTATTGCTTTTTTATACCCTTCACCACACTGTGGTTCAGGGTATTATGTATTTGTGCATATGTTTGTAACAGGCAAAAATAATCGAGATAATCCCATGGTTCCTTTTGAGAATATGCATAGAATCACTTTCTGAGTCGATTTATTCATGTCCGTCCGTCTGTTGGTGTTAAATTGTAAACAAAGTACAGGTCGCATTTATGATCCGAATTGGATGAAATTTGGCACAGCTCCTTTGTTTGGCCCAAGGACGAACCCTATTGAAATTCGGAAAAATCGGTTTAGATTTAGATATAGCTCTCATATATATTTTCGTCCGATTTAAGGTAAATGGTGTACCAAAGTCCCTATATATCTTTCGATTTGCACGAAATTTGTCACAGCGTAATGAATAAGGTCTGGAATGATGTGTGCAAAATTTCGTGAAAATCGGTTCAGATTTAGATATAGCTCCCATATATAGCTTCGCCCGATTTTAGGTAAATAGTCCACTAAAGTCCTTGGAAATCTTTTGATTTGCACGAAATTTGGTACAGTGTAATGAGTAAGGTCTAGAATGATGTGTGCCAAGTTTCGTGCAAATCGGTTCAGATTTAGATATAGCTCCCATATATATCTTCGTCCGATTTAAGGTAAAGTGTGTACCAAAGTCCTTATATATCTTTCGATTTGGACGAAATTTGGCACAGCGTACTAATTTAAGTAAAGAATGATGTGTCTTAAGTTTCGTGAAAATCGGTTCAGATTTAGATATAGCTCTCATATATATTTTCGTCCGATTTAAGGTAAATGGTGCACCAAAGTCCCTATATTACATTTAATTTGCACAAAAATTTGCATGATGTATTGAATTGAGTCTGGAATGATGTGTGTTAAGTTTCGTGAAAGACGGTTCAGATTTAGATATAGCTCCCATATATATTTTCGTCCGATTTTATGTGAATGGTGCACCAAAGCCCCTATATTTCTTTCGATTTGCACGGAATTTGGCATAGCGTACTGAATTGAGACTAGATATGTGATGTGTGCTAAGTTTCTTGAAAATCGTTTCAGAATTAATTTCTTCCGATTTTATGAAAATTATGCACTAAAGACCCTAAGTTTGTCCGATTGTCAAAAAAATTTGTAGAATATACTGAGTTTAATATAAATTTCTGGCAAGTTTTGCTGAAATCAGTTCAGATTTAGATATAGCTACAACATATCTTAGGTTGGGGAAAAAGAAAACCATCGAGATGGCTGTACTGATTGATTTGTCCTAAAGTATCGATAAAACAATTTCAGATTTATGCTCTTTGGAAGGGTGACATTTTGCAGTAAATTTAAAGATGCACCTTGCACAAGTAGACCGGTCGTCGAAAATGTCGATAAAATCGGAGAAGTTATCGAAGTTGACCGGTATGTTAGCAGTCGTAACATCGCCCAGGGCCTAAAAATCGACCATAACTGTTTTAAACCATTTACTCTAAAAAAATGGATTTATTTTTCCCCAACCTAATATATTTTAGTCCGATTTTGGGTAAATGGTGCACCAAACTTCTAATGGTTGTCTGATTGACACGAAATTTGGCACAACATATACAATTGAAACTAGAATGAAGTTATTCCTTTTTTTTTAATTGGTGCTGATGAAGACTTAGCTTCCATATATATTTCGAACGGATATCTGATTGAGATTAAATTGATGAACAGTACGGCATATCGAATTGCATGTGCTATAAATCGATTTACATAAATTTGTCCGACTCTAAATCTGCCTGAATAAAATGAAATTTAGCATAGGTTGCAGAAAGGATTGATGTTAGTCGGTTTACTTATAAATAAAGATCACATATTTAACTTCGTTCATTTCCCTCGAATTAACATTGACATGAAATTGTTAGGATATATATGTCAGATATACCAAAATTGGTGAAGGGTACCATATAGTCGAAGCTCAAAGGCTTTACCAAACAAAAACAGTAATATGTATTTCAAAATAAAGTCCTCGATAAGAAACTGGAATGGAAATGATAAATATAAGACACATTCGACGTCTTTCTGAATCGCCTCGATTTCTAAATCCAGGTACAAAATCCTAGATGTCCACTAAGTCAGCTGTTATTTGTTTACGTATACATCAGCTGCAACTCAAGTTTGCTGTCAAAATTCATTATTATGAATTGACTTTCATTATAAAAACGTAAACAAAGTCTAAATTTTTGGCAACAGACTTAAGAAAAACAGCTGTTTTCCGATTTCGATTGCTAACTGGGTGAACTTATTAATAGATCTTGCAAGGCAATTTATAAATAAAGTCATTCAGAGGGACCAGCTATATATCATTCGCAAGATCTATTAATAAGGCCACCAAGGTAGCAATCTAAATCGGAAAACAGCTGTTTTTTTCTCAATCCTAATTTCAAACATTTCATGAATACAACCATGATGCAATAATATGGTGATGTATCACAACAAAAACCTCTTTTTTCTCGACCATCTGTCAAATTTTACCTTGTAATATTTCACATGGTTGGCAACATTGCCCATCGAATACTAGTAGAAATTACGCACTTTGACAGTTAGTCAAAAATCAGCTGCGCTAAATGGACCACCTATTTATTGTGCCATGGATAGAACCAAAAAAATAAATTATAAATGAAAATCTCCGAATTTTGAAGAGCTTTTTTTGGTAATAGTTTTATTAACATTTTGTTCAAGTATTTGTGTAAAAAAAAACACTTGAATCTGTCTCTTTTGACAAAATATTTTTGACATATCAAAATACAACAACCGATTTGTGTTGTAGAAATTCGCCTATGGGGCTACCATCCTGAATATACCATGGTCTCGAACATCTGTCAATTTTTTCCTTATAATATTTCACATGGTTGGCAGCATTGTAAGTAGAAATTACGCACTTTGACAGTTAATCGAGACATCAGTTGCGCTAAATGGAATACATATTTATTATACCATGATCTTGGCTATTTAAAAACGTAAAGCGTTGCCACTTTTAGGGGAAGTGATGCATTTTATGGTGCAAATAAAGTGTTGTATTTCAAATTATCTCGACTTAGCAAGGGGTCTCGAACAAAGCGAGTAGATTTAATTTATGGGTCGATTATGGAAAGCAACTAAAATCCAGTTGCGAGTTCAACTGGCAACTCAATTGAAATAAAACTTAACATTATGGATATCAACTTTTCTCAGTTGCTGTCGATAATACTGTTTTGACATTTCTACAACTAGAAATATTGTACACAAACAAAAAAAATGAATAAAATATATCAGAAAAGCTAATTATATGTGATTATGAAAATTATGTTCAAGGTGTGTCATTTATTAGAAGGCATTTAAGAGATAAATCTATTAGAACTACCATCAGTTCTGTGAGTAGATGCTGACGTTTAGAGAAATGTTCAATCAACTGCTCATATTAGCTTGTAGGTGTATTTTCGACTACCAAAAGATGCCGTTGTGTACATAGATGAAGCCTTAAACCCTGATATCCGAAAAGCCTGGCGGTCAATAGCAATTCCTCCTCTCTTAAAAATGTGTGCAGCTCTGATGTTTTTTGTGGAGGGAAGTTTTCAAAAGTCCCATAGCAATGACTTCAACTTTGGCATGGCTCAACCGACAATGTCGGTGGTTTCCGCCGAAGTTATCCGGCCAATAGAGGAAAAACTGTGTAAAATTTTGATTGTATCCAAAAAGGGAAGAATCAATTTTTTTATTGGAAAACAAAGTTCCAGGGTGTTGTCGGATGTATTGACACACGTAAATATCATGGACCCAAGAGAAGATGTTCGCCACTTTCTGCCATTCATTTGGAATGCGTGTTGGTGGGCCATTGCAATTAAGGCCTTCATCGATAGTGGCTTTGGTTTGCCCAAAAGTCCGCACGCCGCGTGCTGCATTTGTAGTAATATTAACCATTATGGGAAGCCTACAAAGTGCAGTTATTATAAAGAGCAACCAGAAATAAATGGTTGCCGAAAAATTCTATTTGAAGCAACTGAAGTTGACAACAGTTGCCATCCATAATGCAAATTTGGCAACGCAACTAAACTCTGGTTGCCTCCGTAATCGACCCATTAGTTTGGTATATCGATTTTTTAATTAAACCAAGTTAATGCCGAAAGACGACTTAAATATTCTTATTATTTGAATAATACTATGTTAAAACAATGAAATATTCTTCGTAATCAATTAATTTATTTAAAACTAATCATATAACACATTTTCTTCAGTATTTGACTATGGTTTCGATTCTTTAGCATGAAAACACTCCAAATGCATTAATAATTTAGGGCGAGTTGCAAATTTCTTTTGACAACATGGTATATAGAATTTGTCACCACGATGGCAAGTTACAAAATGATATCTGGCCATTGTATAAGAATTCGAAATACAATTGCAAATAGTACATTTTAATTTGGGTAAAAATTGGGCAATTGCTGCATCCAGTTGGTGGGTAGTTTTTACTTTAATTTTCGTTGAAGATTTTCGTTTTATTTTTTTCGGAAATTCACCATTGACATTCACATCTTCAAATATACATGGCAATTCCGTTAAAGGTATAAGTTCTGATGATTTAGCCATCAGATATTTATTTTTATTGATAACAAATTGGGTTATTTCAATTTCACTATCCGAACATAAATCAATTGTTTCGGCATTGTGATATGTTATATTGTCATCAGTTGATTCTGATTCTTCATTGGTAATAAAATACACAATGTCTTCAAGATTGCATTCATCATTATTTCGATTAACAGATTCAGCTCTTAAATTTCCGTTTTCACATGTGTAATTAAAAATTCCGTCATTTGTTTGATATTCCACGGGAGTTTTATATTCTTCTTTACAATTTGGATATTCAAGATCATTATTTCCATTATTATCAAATTCTCCATTGGTGAAATCATCCACTGGGTGTTCATATTCTTCTTTTCCTCCATTTGGATATTCAGTAATTCCATTCTCTAAAAAATTCTCTATAGGGTTTCCATATTCATCTTCATCATAATTTGGATATTCAGCAATTTGTTCTTGGTTGTCAAATTCTCCATTTGTTATGACTCCTACCGGATCTTCATATTCCTCTTCTTCTTCATTGTTATTTGGGTATTCACCAAATATCTCTTGGTGGGGATGTTGATGACAAATATGGTCCATAATGTTCCAATATTTATTGGTTATACGCTTCCGATTAATATTCAATATGTTCGGTTGAAAAATCGGGGACGAATCGAATGTGACAAACAAATATTTTTGACTTTTATTTTTTTTCGTTTTTTGACGTTTATTACATTTAAATCATGATTTTTTTAGGAATTCAAAGAGTTTCAAAATTTTTAAAAGGAAATCGAAAATAAATTCCATTGGTTGATGATGATTGGTCTGTTCCAGAATCTTAAAGAATGTACAACTTTTGACTACGATAACAATTTTTTTCTTTTTGATATCGAAACCAGTAAGGAAAGTTCGAAAGTCGGACGGGGACTATATGATACCATTCACCACTTTGGGTACATAGAATAGATGAACCGTCTTTTCTTACGATTTGCATAAATTTGGACCTAATTCAGTACGCAGTGTAAAATTCTGTGTCAATCGGCCTAAATTTGACTCTTTGGTGCTCAATTTATATAAAATCAGACGAAACTACATGGGAGCTATATCTAAATCTGAACAGATTCCAACAAAACTTCGCATACATCAATCTGGACCTAATACAGTACGCTGTGCAAAACTTTTGTCTCAATCGGACCAATATTGGGAGTTTGGTGGACCATTTATATTAAATCGGACGAAACTATATATGGGAACTACAACTAAATGTGAAGCGATTCCAACAAAATTTCACATACATCGATCGGAACCTTATTCAGTACTCCATTTATATAAAATCGGACGAAGCTATATATGGGAGCTATAACTAAATCTGAAGCGATACCAACAAAACTTCACATACATCAATCTTTGCCTAATTCAGTACTCTGTGCAAAATTCTGTCTCAATCGGACCAATATTGGAAGTTTGGCGCACTATTTATATTAAATCGGACGAAACTATATATAGGAGATATATATAAATCTGAATCGATTTTCACGAAATTCCACACACAGCATTCTAAACTCAATTCAGTACGCTATGCCAAATCGAGAGATATATAGGGACTTTGGTACACCATTTACATTAAATCGGACAAAAATATATATGAGAGCTATATCGAAATCTGAACCGATTTTCACGAAACTTAACACACATCATTCTAGACTTTATTCAGTACACTGTGCCAAATTTCGTGCACATCGAAAGATATATAGGGACTTTTCTACACCATTTACATTAAATCGGACGAAAATATACTTGGGAGCAATATCGAAATCTGAACTGATTTTTACGAAATTCAACACACAGCATTCAAAACTTAATTCAGTTCTCTATTCCAAATTTCGTGCAAATCGGAATATATATAGGGACTTTGTTACACCATTTACATTAAATCGGACGAAAATATATATGGAAGCTATATCTAAATCTGAACCGATTTTAACCAAACTTAGCACACATCATTTTAGACTTAATTTAGTACACTATGCCAAATATCGATAGATATATAAGGACTTTGGTAGACCATTTACATTAAATCGGGAGAAAATATATATGGAGGCTAGATCTAAATCTGAACCGATTTTCACCAAACTTAGCACACATCATTCTAGACTTAATTTAGTATGCTGTGCCAAATTTCGTGCACATCGAAAGATATACAGGGACTTTGTCTCACCATTTACATTAAATCGGACGAAAATATATATGGGGGCTATATCTAAATCTTAACCGATTTTCACCAAACTTAGCACACATCATTCAATACGTAATTCAGTACGTTATGCCAAATTTCGTGCAAATCGAATGATATATAGGGACTTTGGTAGACCATTTACATTAAATCGGGAGAAAATATATATGGGAGCTATATCTAAATCTGAACCGATTTTCAGGAAATTTAACACACATCATTCTAGATTGAATTGAGTGCGCTATGCCAAATTCGGTGCAAATCGAAAGATATATAGGGACTGTGGTACACCATTTACATAAAATCGGACGAAAATATATATGGGAGCTATATCTAAATCTGAACCGATTTTCTCCAATTTCAATAGGGTTCATCATTGGACCAAATAAATGAGCTGTGCCAAATTTAATCCAATTCGACTCAGAAAGTGGTTCTATGCTTAATCTCAAAAGGAACCATGGGTCTATCTCGATACATTTTGCCTGTCACAAACATAAGCACAAAGACATAATACCCTGCAGCACAGTGTGGTAAAGGGTATAAAAATAGTAAAAATTAGTAAATTCTTGCAGTACGAAACATACCAATGTCAATGTCTCCGGTTTCTCTGACCAAATGTATACATTGTCCTACAGTCTAATGTGAACGAAAACCAAATGAACATGAATGACTAGGTTTGTGGTACGCCATGCGGACCTTAAAATAAAAAAAAACTCATACCAACCCTTAATGCCATCATCTCATTAAAAAAATTAATTTGAACCTAGAGTTCGGGCAGTTTTCTGTTTGTGCTGTGTACCACAGAAGAGGAGTATTCAATTAAGAAACATATTATTTTTTCCAATTTGGAACCAGCTACTCTGTGACACTGCCTAAAAAGCCCCTCAGACCTATATGATCAACTCATTACAAATGACTTGGTCTTAGAGCACAATTTTTGTCATCTGTAACTGTCTTATGGCTATGATGACTGTTATAGCATCTAAACACTCCTGAAAATATTTACACAGCAGAATTATATTACATACATACCTGTATCCTTCACTATCTTTTATTTTCAGGTCTTCTAAATCCCGAATGACTAAAATATCCACAAAAAAGTTTCGTTCCAGAACCTAAAAGATTCTACAAAACTTGTAAAATGTTGAATCAAATTTTAGAGAAAACAAAACAAAATGGTTTTTCGCTGTAAAATTTTTACTCGAGAAATTTGGCCGAGTAAAACTGGTAAGCAGGAATGCCTACTTTTAATAGGCTGTTGTGTTGATTTTGAAGTATTGCCATCGAGTATTGCCATTTTTACTAGCTTTCCGTTCCAGAACATTTTCTTTGACTTTCCATTTGTCTTGTGTAAGTAAACAACATAACGCCTGAATGTATGCTTTAATTTTCTAATAAGTTACCCCAAAGTCAAATACATGTGGTTGGCAATACCAACCAGTCTTTTTTACTTAATTATTCACCCAGTATTATTTTTGCAATAGAATAATTTTATCTATAAAAAATATAAAATTCTCTCTCTTATTATAAGAAAATATTTCTGTCTTCTATACAAACGTTTCCCCAATAAAAAATCTACTCTTAAAATATTTATTCCCTAATAAAACCATATTCCTTAATAATTGTATAAAATTAAGTCTTTGACTTTCCATTTATTTTGCATAAGTAAACAACATAACGCCTGAAAGTATGTTTTAATGTTCTAATAAGTTAACCCCACTAAAGCAAAGTCATATGTATGTGGTTGGCAACTCCAACCAGCCTTCTTGTTGTACTCTATTATTCACGTAGTCATAATTTTTACAATAGAATAATTTAATCTATAAAAGAAAATTGAAAATAATCTCTCTAATTAAAAGAAAGTAATAGTTCACTGTTTCTTACAAAAATTTTCCCAATAAAAATCTTTTTTTAAAACATGTATTCCCTAATAAAACCTTCTTCCTTAATAATTGTGCTTGGCAACACCCACCATAACACTACCATGATCGATAGCAAACAATCGCTCTTCTTGTGTGTTATCGATTACTTTGTTTATGAACATCTGGTAGAGAGAGAGAGCGAACGAGCGTCATTCACTGAGAGAGAAAATAGAGTTGTTTGTGCATTTTAGTTAGTATTTTCTTTTTGTTTGGCTTTAGCATTTCTTTTCTTAATTTCTTTAGAAGAAAAACATAATTTTTATTGGAAGTTAATTTATTAAATGTTTATAAATAAACAAATTATTAAATTTACTTGAAGTTAGAGGTAAGTGAAAATGAAAAACATCCAACACGTGTATTTATATATAAAGTAAAAAAAACATTAAAAACAATTGGCCTCATTTTTTCGTAGAATTTCATACGAGTTCGTGTATGTGTCACACCTGACTAGAATCATTAAATATTACATTTGCTACATACATTATGTATGTAAAAAGAATTTTAAAGAATGAAAGATGGAATTTGGGGTACAGGTTTCCAGAATTGTGATGGAGTCTTTCATATAAAATTATGATACACCGTTGTGTTAAGTGTTGTTGTATTCAAAGATAGTGTTTTTTTAAGTTTACGAGTAAAGGATCTAATTACAATGGCTTAATGTACACTTAATGTCATGGTATTAACTCAAATACCATATTGTATTTTATTCCCACTATATGCTTAGTCATCAATTTTGGTTTTACATAGTTAACAATTTTAATATAAAGTACTAAAACAGAAGCGTCTTTTAGTTAAGACATTTGGATTCAGAGGTATTTTAATGATTTACATAGCATACATAGGATTTTCATCTTACATTAGACTTACATTCCAACACAGGTATAAAATCTTTTAAAGTCGTTAAATGCATTTAATAATATTTTCATTACAGACACAGGTTTACACTTCCTGCAAAGGATTTGTATTGTTAAGGATTTTACTACCTGTTTACTGCACATACACACGGACACACCAGTAGGATTGATTTGCTTCTTTATACAATCACACGTAGTACAATTCCACTACATATATTCTACAGCCATTAAAAACTATTTCGCTCTCAATACCGAAAAATAGTCTATACTAAAAGTAACCGATATATGTTATTCCACAAAAGAGTCCCATTTTTTTGCATAAGTGTATCCTTAAGAAACAATGTATTGTTAGTTGCGGTAGTTGCTAGCTATATCCATCCACCATCATTAATTTCATGTTGCAGCACTTAATTATTAACGATCTATAATTGCCTCTAGAATATTGTACCAGTATAAAAAACATCCCTCTTATATACTGTGTTCACAAATTGTTGATGTGATGTATGTATATGATGTCATTCAATGTTGTGTCCTTTTAACATGTGATTATAAGGTGGTGGTTGTTCGTTCCAATCGAAAGGTTTCTGCAGTTAAATTTTGAGTGCATACATTACGAGTTCTACTTAATATTGTGGAATACTTATTTGCGAAACATATTTAGATACCATTCAATTAAGGGACGATGACAGTCTGTTTTTGTAAAATTCGAATCGAACGAAATTGAGTATTAAATTAAAAAGAAAACTAAGGTTTCTGAATCATTAACACACTTCCGAAGGTTGTACAATAACATGCCGACACTGTGCAAGCAATTGTAGGTGCGTGTGGACAAGTATATATCGCTACAACAAAATTTGCTTTGAAAGAAGACTGTTTCTGGAATTACGACAAATGACAAAGTTTGACCATATAACGGTACCCCCAAATATTCGGTATTTTGATGGCTATCACCTAATTGGTTAAAGGATGCCCCCATATAACGCAACACCACAAAGATCGGTATTTTAAGAAGCTTGAGCACGTGTTTCAACCAATTTGGGAGCAATATAATATTTTTGAGTAGAAAATGACCCTACGAAGAAATGTTTAACCCAATTGGCTATAATTAGATATATATCTCATGAGTGAGTTTCTCTCATGTGAAGAACCAATTGGACGGCTGAAATGAAGCTCTCTTTCCAACATAAAGGTCGATAGATACCATATTCGGTCGATAGATCCAATTGATTGAGATTTTCGTGCAACAACCTTATTCGTCGTCTTCGTAAGCCACTGCACTTGGGGAGCTGACAAGGAAACCTTGTTGACGACTTATCCAGCAATAGGCCGTTCTGTGGTAAACTATGCGGTCTTCAATCTTCAGGGCGGCATTCTGGCAGGACCACTTACATGAAGAGACGAAGATCCTTCCTGTGCGTCAACGCAACAAGATGTTGTCGATGCAATAACTGCTTGGAGGTTATACTAGTAGTCATCCAAACCGTTACCTAATGGATAGGCACCCACCACCTAGGCATGTCAGGAAGGATCTCCATGATATGGAGAGAGAGGTACAAAAGAGAGCTTCTAGATCAACAGTCCTATCAAGCAGGATTGAATCGAATTCACACGGATGCAGTTAAGGAAGTAATTCAAGAATATCGTATGGATACTATCCTCGGAGATCATTCGCCTATGATAGCTGCAGAAGAGCAACAGCTACCTCCACAAGCCAGAGTGGTCTTGGCGCAACTAAGGTCTGGATGGTGTAGCCGCCTCAATTCATATTGGGCACGAATTGATGCAGATTTCGACATGATACGCTGCACCTGTTCAACTGCGCAGCCAAACCCATTCACCTAACCCCATCTTCTCTTTGGACTTAACCGATACAGGTCGCAGCAGGTCATCTGTTCACGCATCCCAACCATCATGTAGTGGTTCAGCGTCCATCCCCTCGACACATTTGGAAGGACGTCAAGGGATATAGCAACGACATCCAGAAAGTTTTTTCATCTAACATCGACCGATTGTCACTGTCTAAATCGTTGAGAACTCAGACAAGAACCGATCATGATGATCAGTCATCCAAAATGCGTTTAAATCAAGATCCATTTGCAGTCAAGATCCGCATGTTACAGGTCATTTATTTGCATGTCCACTTCAACCCACAGATCATCGTCTCATTGATCTGTGGCTAAGACCACTACACATTAATCCCATCACTTCAAATAAAAACCCATCATCCTACCCATTATCCAAACTTATCATGCACATTAAGCATCCGATACCATTTTCAATTGAATAGCAGTCACCCATTCGCAAATAAATTGTTATGTCATTGTGCTATTTCTGGGAAAACGAGGCAGCCAAACTGTTACAACAACTGTATTCTTAGCACTGAAATTATGCCCTCAATTCCCATAGTCATCATGTCTAACACATACCAAGCATGTGAACCTGGGGCCACACGATATATTGAATCTCTTCAACAAATTGCAACCTTTCGGAATTTTAAAACATATGAGTCGGAACAAAGCAATAAGTAAGAAGTACTAGTTTACATTTAAGTTGTTACAACAACCGAGAAGAACTTGTTGTACCCTCTAACATGAGGTGGGCCTTAAAAATGCTTAAAATCGGCCAGATTTTTATATGGGCGAAGAGTTTTTCAATTCTCTGGGATACTGACATAACAAATTTCATACATTCATGTCGGAAAAAGCCTTCGAAGTGCCTTAAAATTTTTCAAAGCTATATATATATAATACATCTATATCGAAACATGGATCTATATTTAAAGGTTTTTGCGAAATTTATTTTTTTTTCTGGGCTCAGCTAAGAATATCCGAGAGAAAAGTTTTTACGTTAGGCAATTTTTAAGAACATTTTTATCTTGACAGTTATATAAGATTTTTTCTTATTATTCATATCTATAATGTTTATATTTCTCTTTTTTTATTTCTTTACAGAACAAACATTTTACGTCCTGAAGACGCCGTTCCAAACATTAATGCCATCAAAAATGTCGCACCTCAACTGGTGCCGTTTATGTATAAATAGTTGTACCGATTTCGTAGAACTCTACGATGAAAATGATCAATTTAAAATGGAAGTTTATCAAACTACTATTAAGTATTTCCACACCATGGTAAGTAGAACAAATTCTTATAAAAAACACTTATTAATTGTATTATTTTTTTCCAACAGTTCTTAGAACCCATACATGAAAGTCCCCTGAAGGTGATGTGCTCGGAATGTTGGCGACAGATTAGTGAATTTGATAATTTTCAAAAATCCATATTATTGGCCCAATCCACACTACTAAAAGGTGAACCGGAAAAAGAAGCCGACGATGAGGATGTTTTGCCATTGCCTGTAAAACAAGATTTCGAAGAGGAGGAAAAAGAAGAAACTGGACCAGCAGCTGCAAATTCAATTAAAAATGAAGATGATGACGGTGACACAGCGATAAACCCCTTTGAGGCATTACAAAGTGATAAAGAAAATAATTACAAAAATTCGGATGATAATGATGATGCCGTACAAAATCAAATTAATGAAAATAATTTCAAACTCTATGTTAAATCCATTGTCGATATGATAAAGGCCCAAAATGGTGAATTCAATATGGGCGTACAAAAATCTGGTCTAAATCCAGAGCTTAGTATTACACCCATTGACCTTACAGAAGATGAAATAAATCAAGAAGATGATAGTTCACATTCTGATATGGATTATGGTGGCGATGAAGATATATCAATGGCAGCTGCCGAAATGTTATCGGTACAATTGAATACAAGTGGTGATAATAATTTTATGGGTGAAAATACCATGTTGGAACATATGCATCAGTTCTTTAGTCGCCAAGCGCCACCTGTCCAACAGGAGAATTCAAGAAATCGTACACCCAGCGAAATATTGGATCAATATATAACCAAATGGCGTTCAACGCTAAATTGTCCTCTCTGCAATGCTGTGGTGGCAAATGTGGCCCATTTGGGAGAACATTTTAAGGAAGTGCATCCCCAGGAGAAATCACACATAGAATGTTGTCAACGAAAATTGTTTACACGTTCATCGATAGCCGAACATGCACGAGTCCACCTGGATCCCAACACATTTAAATGTGAAATATGTGGTCGGGTTTGTAATACATCCAAAGCCTTGTTAAAACATAAAATTTCCAAACACTCTGAGGGTAATGAAAGTGGTGCTGATGGTGGTGGAAATGGCGGCGGTGTTGGTGTCATGGACAGTCGTACCCCAGATTCATTGAACAAATCAAAAATATCCAAAAAATCTGCCAAAGAATTAGATGAAATTATTGCCCGCTGGAAACCAAATTTAGAGTGTGTGGTCTGCTATGGCCAATATCCCACCTACACGCTGCTACAACAGCATTTTCACTTGGAACATCCGCAGGCACCATTCTACGTTGAATGTTGTCAACTAAAGTTGGAACAACGTTGGCATTTAGCCGATCATATGCAACTGCATTTGGATCCGAATGCCTTTAAATGTCAACTATGCAATCGTGCCTACAGCTCCAGCCGACATCTATATCGTCACATGTACTATACACATTCGATGCGAGCCGGTGGCAATAATGTCAAATCGCCTACTTGCCACAAATGTCCGCTGTGTGATAAGACCTTTAAGGCACGTCGTTGTATGCAGGAACACATGGCCACACATACCGGTCAGGAATTGTATCGTTGCCTCTACTGCAGTGAAACATTTCGTTACAGTTCATCGTTGTACACACACTTGAAGAGCATACATCCGCTTGAATGGAAAGATCGCAAAGACACAAGAATGTTATATAAATTAATGAAAATTGAAGATTCATAAGAATTGAATTTGAGAGAATGACTAAAAAAAGAAATACATTCCCTTTTTCTTATTTGATATGAGTATTATGAACTATTTTGTAAGTTTGTAGTTTATTGCTCCAGATATATAGCCATACACGTTGACGATATTTTTCTTTTATAATTATTTTTTCATAAACCATGTTGAGATTTGTGAATACTTTATTAAATAATAATCCCTCCATTAGTTTTAATCTTATATTTTTTTATTTTACTTTTAATATTTGTATTTTTTTATATAATATACATTTTTATTAATCCTCGAATTTAGCACAAATTTTGTAATAAATTATGATATTTAATATTTTGTTTTTAAATTTGTGATCATTGTATAAAAAATCCAAGCCCTTGAAAAAAAAATATTTTTAAAAAATCCACACATTGGAAATCATTCAACCTTAGTTCGTAAAAAAGAATGAGAAATTTGTTGGATTCTTGAAAAATTTTTTTTAAATCAAAGCATTTAAAAAAATCCAAGCCTTGTTAGGTTAGGGATGTACGGTTGTTGTAACAACCGTCCACTCGGAAACTATGTCCATTGTGATCATCCTTTATGTATAAGTGTACCTATGAAGAAATAGTAAGAGGAAGGGGGCGGAAGAGAGATTATTTTATCCAAATCAATTTTTTGACAAAGCCTAGAATTTGGTTAGGGTATATTTTTGAGAAGAAGACTAGATTATCCAAACTGTTTATGTCTTCTGCTGATCAGCGATGGACATTTGCAGAGGATGTGCTCAATTGTTTCCAGTTCTTCTTCGTCCTCACATAGACGACAGTAATCCTCTCCACTGGAGTCCCACTTAGAAGTGAGAGATCGAACTTTGCAGTGACCAGTAATAATCCCCACAACGATTTTGATCTCCCTCTTGCTGTGTTCCAGCAGCGAAGACGTTCTTTTACGAGAGAATTCTGGCCAGATAGATTTAGAGATTCTGCAAGGAGGTTCCCTTAGCCATCTGTTACCGACTACCTCGCAATGAAACGCACGGATTCTGCCAATGAAATAGCTAATGGGGGGTTTCACAGATCTCTCAATCAGAAGACTGTACGACTGTGACCCCCATCGAGCAAGCTCGTCGGCTATCTCATTCCCTTCAATGTCGTTATGTCCTGGAACCCAGCATAGCCCAACTATCTGTCGTATATCATTCAGAGCGGTCTTACAATCATGAACTGCTTTCGAGTTTATAGTATGCGACTTCACCGCCTTCAGGGCCGCCTGACTACATAAATAGTCACCGGTCCCGTAATGTCGGCATTAAGTGCTTTTACTATCTCGGCCGCTTTCGTGATTGCGAGAATCTCTGCTTGAAAAACGCTACAGTCATTGTTGAGTTTATATGAGTTCTGTGCCTTCCTCCATCTTGGACCCGTCTGTGAAGATTGACAGATCTGGCAGAGGTAGGGAGCCACTAGTCCAGGATTTCCTACTAGGAAATTCAACTTTGTTGTCATTAAAGTCCCTGTGGGGGGGGGGGGGTGGGGGCGAATGTAATCACTGATATGACTATCCCCCCTAAAGAGGTCATAACCTGGCGTTATGTTTAGTATGCTGGCATGACCATAGTTCAGCGATTTCAAGGCAAGACAACCATAAGTAAGTATGGGTAAGACGATTGTCGTATACAGCCAGTGTATAATTCCGGGTCTCAATCCCCAACTCTTGCCTATGGAATTCTTGCATGAATAGAGTGCCAGCAATCCCTTCTTGGAGAGTCCCTCAACATTCCTATTCCACAGTAACTTGCTATCTAGGAATTTTGTGCTTCCTACTGAAGAGCATCAGTTCGGTTTTAGTGGGGTTTACACCAAGACCTTTAGTGTAAGTCCAATTAGACAGGGTTGAAAGGGCACCCTCCAGGATGTCTAATATTGTCGTTATAAACTTACCCCCAACCAGCAAGACTACATCATCGGAATAGGCTACCGCCTTTATCCTAAGGTGATTGAATTTCATAAGTATCTCATTTATCACCAGAAGCCACAAAAGGGGGGAAAGTACTCCTCCCTGAGGTGTGCCTCTGTTGACAGATTTCCTCACGGAACTCTCTCCTAAGGATGAGTTGATAATTCTGCTTTCCAGCATTCTATCAATCCATTCCGTAAGGAGTGAGGGAATACCTATGCCTACGAGAGTAGAATGGATGGCCTCTAGCTTCACATTATTGAAAGCTCCTTCGATATCGAGGAATGCTGCCAACGTGTAGCCAGAGGACTCCATATTCTTATCGATGTATCCAACCACCTCATGCAGAGCTGTATCCACTGATCTGCCTTTGATGTAGGCATGCTGGGATTTACTAAGTTTACTACGGTCAATGGTATTTCTAATTTCTGAGTGTAGTAACCTTTCTCAAGTTTTTAGTAGAAAGGAAGAAAGGCTAATCGGTCTATAGTCTTTAGGTAACGTATGAATCGGCTTCCCGGCTTTCGGGAAGAAGGTCACGGTAACCTCTTTCCATAGACTTGGTATGTACGACAGAAGTAAACAAGCTCTAAAAATGTCCTGCAGAAATGATATTATACGTTCATCTGCGTGTTGCAGCATGGCCGGTATTATACCATCGGGACCA
This sequence comes from Musca vetustissima, assembly GCF_032173495.1. Lineage (NCBI taxonomy): Eukaryota > Metazoa > Arthropoda > Insecta > Diptera > Muscidae > Musca > Musca vetustissima. Next base: position 23,456 of record NW_026885447.1, read on the forward strand.
AATCCACGTCTTGTTGGCTATTTGAAACAATATTTTTTTAAAAATCCACGCTTTGTTGGGTTTTTTTTTAATCCGCGCCATTGAAAAATAATGTTTAAAAAATCCACGTCTTGCTATAGCCTAAAAAATTATCGAGTTTTTTCGAAGTTTTTATTTTCCCCACGTATACATCGAAGCAATTTAAACTTTTCCACACTGACACACATGCGATGCTTTTCTCTCAAATCGAAAAACTTCCCATCAAAGTTAATGTTGATAATAAAAATAGACTAGAATACCATCCGCCACAAATGAACAACTAGATGAAGAAGAAGAAGAGAAATTAATGAAAAATAATTCTAAACTGATTTAACTTCCGGCATCAGGCGGCGGAAAAGAACATTGGCTGCCAAATTAGCCGTAATATAAAGCTCATTTCATTGCTCCTAAAGCCAAAAAAGAGGCGAACTACAAAACACGAAACGAAGAAAAATCTGCCGGGCAGAGACACACAGACAATGGCTGGGAGGCAAACTGGCATCGTGGCAGACAAATGCATTCAGCCTGCGGATTGGGAAAGAAGGACTAAATGATCCGCAAAGAAAACTATGTTTTGAGGGAGGACGGTGGTATTGGTGGATGTGTATGTGTGTGTTAACCACACACACATATGGGAAAAACTAAAGTCGTATTCTACAATTGTAATGCATTGTCAAAAACTTTTGCATTGCATCTCAATGGAGGAGAGTAGGAGAAGCTGCAACGCGAACCTCCGTTAAGAAAGAAACAAGGAAAAGCTTTTAAAATGCTGCCAACACATATATACCATGTAGAAGAAGAAGAAGCAAACGCAACTGAACATAATGGACACAAAGAAAACACATAAAAATGAAAAATTGCTTAAAGTTAGGAAACATTTGAATTCGACGCCGAAAAAAAATAATACCAACGAATCAATGCAGCCATGGCTGGAACAATGCAGCCAAGACGAAGCAGAAGAAGAAACAACAAACAATTGCAGTCAGTCATTAAGTTTTTTTTTTTGTATTTTTTTTTTTCAAAATTGTTTTCTTTGTAAATAGTTTGAAACTCAATGCTCTTACAAGCATTGCATTTACTGTAAAACATATTTTCTAGTCTATTTCATTTTGGCGAGAAAACGGAGTGGCTAATAGCAACATGATACTAACTGGGGTACTAGTAATGAAAATATTTTTTCATGGCTTTAATAGGGTGTGGATTTTTTTTTAAGATTAATATTTCAGGAACAACCGATCGAACAACGAGAAATAAAATCGATAATGTTGTGATAGGCATTCATCCAGTGTTTCGTTCGATCGATTCGAGGAGCGAATATCGTTTTCGGACCATTACCTTGTGGCAGCCAAGGTTCGCACTCGTCTTAATGTAACAGCAAAGGTGCGATCTAATGTAACACGGAAACTCGACGTCGAAAAGCTGCCAACACAACAGATAGCAGAAGCCTACTTCGCTCAACTTACCCAGCTGCTTGACGAAAGCACTCCTTGTCCCGATAATAATATAGAAGCACAATGGCAGAGAATTGCCCATTCTCCCACACACTTGGATACCAAAGACCACCATCAAGAAACCCATGGTACGATCAGGAGTGTCGTAATGCTACTGATGTGAAAAACGCAGCATATAGGACAACCCTGCAGACAGTAGCAATACATAATGCGATGGAGAATTATCGGAAGAAAAGGAGAGAGGAGAAACGTATTTTCAGAAAAAGGAAGAAAGAACAAGAAAAACGTGAGCGTGAGCAAATCGAGATGTACAGGAGTCAGAATGAAGTCCTCCTGTAAAGATGAAGAAGGAAACCTTGTGACAGATGCAGTCAGCGTGCTGAAGATCAGGAGGGAAGGAAGGAAGTAGCGGTGAAGAGGATACCCCAGAACCAATAATAGATGACGGTATAGAGTGTATACAACCTAGCCAAGATGAGGTCAGAATAGCAATCAATCGACTGAAGAATAATAAAGCAGCAGGTGCCGATGGGTTAGGTTAGGGAGGTACGGTTGTTAATAACAACAGTCCACTCGGAGGCTTTGTCCATTGTGATCATCCTTTTATATTACCTGCAAAGAAAAAGAGAGAGTGGAGGAGCAAGGAGAAAAGATAGCGAGAGAAGAAGAACGGAAGAAATGTCATTTTAGCCATGTCTAATTTTTGACAAAGCCTATGATCTGGTTTGGGTCTATTTTGGAGAAGAAGGCTAGATTATCAATTTCATATCTTCCAAACATGTTTATGTCTTCTGCTAATCAGCGATGGACATTTACAGAGGATGTGTTCAATTGTTTCTAGTTATTCTTCGTCCTCACATAGACGACCACTGGAGTCCCACTTCGAAGTGAGAGATCTAATCTTGCAGTGACCTGTTATGATCCCCACAAAGATTTTGATCTCTCTCTCTTATTGTGTGTCAGCAGCGAAGACGTTATTTCACGAGAGAATGCCGATGGGTTACAAGCCGAACTATTCAAGACTGATCAGATGCTGGTAAGGAGCATGCATGGCTAGAGGAATGCATGCCCAATGATTGGAACCTCAGCATCCTGTATCCCGTGCACAAAAAAGAAGACAAGACGATTTGCGCCAACTATAGAGGAATAAGTCTCCTTTCCATCGCATATAAAGTGCTATCCAGAGTGCTGTTTCAACGACTGCAGCTAATGATCAATGACATTATTGGACCATACCAATGTGGCTTCATACCTGGCAAATCCACCTTTGACCAGATGTTCACTCTTCGCCAAATCCTTGAAAAAAAAACCACGAAAATCACATTACACATTCCACCTATTCGTCGACTATAAAGCCGCATTCGACAGCCCTATCCGTTCAGAGTTGTATAAAGCCGTGTCAGCGTTTGGCATTCCTGCAATATTAATTCGGCAATGCAGGATAACTTTAACTGACACAAGATCAGCAGTTAAAGTCGGAAAGTATCTCTTGGAGCCCTTTAATACCGAACGAAGATTCAGACAAGGTGACAGTTTGTCGTTTGACCTTAACATCCTGCTGAAAAAGGTCATACGAGAGGCAAAAGTGAACAGAAATGACACTCTGTACACCAAACAACACATGTTACTCGCCTACGCCGATGACATCGATATAATGGGTTGAACATTGAGAGCGGTAACAGCCATCTTTGAACAAATTGAGAAGGAGTCTGCAAAAGTAGGTCTGGTATTAAACAGCGAGAAGACCAATCTGATGGTATCAACGCGCAAGACGTCCTGTAGACTCGGACCAACTGTGGAACTTGAGAACTACAGCTTCGAGGTAGTCAAAGATTTTACATACCTTGGTACCGCCATAAATAGAACTAATGACATCAGTTTTGAAATTCGGAGAAGGATAGAGTTGGCCAACAGATGCTACTATGGTCTGAGCAAGCAACTCAAAAGCAAGGCCACCTCTCACCAGACCAAACTCACACTCTACAAGACGCTCATACTACCCTTGCTGTTATATGGATCTGAAGCATGGGTACTTGCGCAAGCAGATGAGGTAGCTCTTGGAGTGTTTGAGAGAAAAATTCTCCGAAAGATCTATGAGCCGACCCGCGTTGACGGTGAGTATCGCCGTGTTGTGAGTATGGATGAAGATGCCCCAGCACAAAAGGCATATAAAAGCGAACCAGTTGATGGTTCGCGCAGAAGGGGAAGGCCACGAATAAGATGAAAAGATCAAGTTGAAGACAACATTGTCGAATATGATCTTTCAAACTGGAAAACCTGCGCAAAAGACCGACGCGCCTGGAAATCTTTTTTAAGCTCGGCTTATGGAACGAAAGTTCTGTCACAGCCAGCTAAGTAAGTACGTATTTTTCAGGGCGAGGCGTGGATTTTTTAAAGAATATTTTTTCGAGGCTAAAACCAGGCGTGGATTTTTTGAAAAATATTTTTCGAGGTTAAAACCAGGCGTGGATTTTTTAAAAAATATTTCTCGAGGCTAAAACCAGGCGTGGATTTTTTAAAGAATATTTTTCGAGGCTAAACCTAGGCGTGGATTTTTTAAAGAATATTTTTCGAGGCTAAAACCAGGCGTGGATTTTTTAAAGAATATTTTTCGAGGCTAAAACCAGGCGTGGATTTTTTAAAGAATATTTTTCGAGGCTAAAACCAGGCGTGGATTTTTTAAAGAATATTTTTCGAGGCTAAAATCAGGCGTGGATTTTTTAAAGAAAATTTTTCGAGGCTAAAACCAGGCGTGGATTTTTTAAAGAATATTTTTCGAGGCTAAAACCAGGCGAGGATATTTTAAAGGCTACCACAAGGTGGGGATTTTTTAAATAATATTTTTCGAGGCTAAAACCAGGCGTGGATATTTTAAAGGCTACCACAAGGTGGGGATTTTTTAAATAATATTTTTCGAGGCTAAAACCAGGCGTGGATATTTTAAAGGCTACCATAAGGTGGGGATTTTTTAAAGATTATTTTTTCATGCAGCCAACAAACAGGATCTTCAATAGTTTCCATTTCCCAAGGGTGTATCAAGAAGTCACATGTTTATCTATAGTTTTTAGTAATAAGTACATTACTTACAAACTCACACATATATACATGAAGGAACGAACGTGATATGTCCATGTATAGCAATAAAAAAACATGCTGAACACATTAAAAGGATTATCCTCTTAAAGTTTCTTTATATCTCTCTTTTCTCTCTAAGCGGAAATCTTGTATCGTTGTTGTGATAAATTACCACTTCAAATACCAAAACAAGTAACAGACACATAAATACAAACTTACGCACGCACACACTTAAAGAAAACAATTGAATTCTCCACAAGAGCTTGAAGTAAGCAAATACTTATATTCTTGTCATTCACGTACGATGTTTACAATACACAACAACAAGATGAGAAGAAAAATAGTTTTGCCGGAAAGGATAAATGATAGCCAGTGAATGAGGACGGAGTAGAATACCAGATGTGGCGGTCATTGTCCACGGAAATGGGGAAGAAATTTAAATTGAAAAATGTTTTTTAAAATAATTAAATCTTTGGTCGGATAATCATTGAAAAACCCGTAAGGAAAGTAGTAAAGTCGGACGGGGCCGACTATATGATACCCTTCACCACTATGGGTATATTAAACAGGACTATTAACATAAAATTGGATGAAAAAAAATATGTAACTGTGAATCTACCTAGATCTATCCATAAAGTATGTCAATCGACTTCAAACAAGTATAAAGAGGTCATCCGTTGGGCTATGTCGGTACTTCTAGAAAACGCAACTACGTAATTCTATGCTCAATACGTTGTTCAAAATTTGATATCAATCTGACTAACATGAGGAGTTTGATGCCCAATTTACTTGAAATCGGGCGAATATATATATATGGCAGACAGTACGTTATGCCAGATTTCGTGCAAATCGAAAGATATATAGGGACTTTGGGGCACTATTTACATGAAATCGGACGAAACTATATATAGTAGCTATATCTATATCTGGACCGATTTTCTCCAAACTTGGCAGATATTACTCTAGGCTTAATTCAGTACGTTATGCCAAATTTCGTGCAAATCGAAAGATATATAGGGACTTTGGAGACCCATTTACCTTAAATCGGACGTAAATATATATGGGAGCTATATATAAATCTGAACCGATTTCCTCGAAACTTGGCACACGTCATTCTTGACCTAATTCAGTACATTATGCCAAACTTCGTGCAAATCGAAAGATATATAGGGACTTTGGAGACCCATTTACCTTAAATCGGACGAAACTATATATGGGATCTATATCTAAATCTGGACCGATTTTCTCGAAACTTGGCGGACATCACTCTAGGCTTAATTCAGTACGTTATGCCAAAATTTCGTGCAAATCGAAAGATATATAGCGACTTTCGTGCACCATTTACATGGAATCGGACGAAACTATATATGGGAGTTATATCTAAATCTGGACAGATTTTCTCGAAACTTAGTAGACATCATTCTAGGCTCAATTCAGTACGTTATGCCAAATTTCGTGCAAATCGAAAGATATATAGGGACTTTGGGGCACCATTTACATGTAATCGGAAGAAACTATATATGGGAGCTATATCTAAATCTGGACCGATTTTCACTAAACTTGGCAGACATCACTCTAGGCTTAATTCAGTACGTTATACCAAATTTCGTGCAAATCAAAAGATATATAGGGACTTTGGGGCACCATTTACATGAAATCGGACGAAACTATATATGGGAGCTATATCTAAATCAGGACCGATTTTCACGAAACTTGGCAGACATCATTCTAGACCTAAATGATTAGGCTGTACCAAATATCGTGCAAATCGAAAGATATTTAGGGGCCGTTTACATTAAATCGGTTCAATATATATATGGGAGCTATATCTAAATCTGAACCGATTTTTCCCAATTTCAATAGGGTTCGTCCTTGGGCCAAATAAGTGATCTATGCCAAATTTCATCCAATTCGGATCATAAATGCGACCTGTACTTTGTTTACAATTTAACATGGACAGACAGACAGACGGACGGACGGACATGCATAAATCGACTTATAAAGTGATTCTATGCATATTCTCAAAAGGAACTATGTGTCTATCTCGTTTCCTTTTGCCTGTTACAAACATATGCACAAAGACATAATACCCTGTACCACAGTGTGGTGAAGGGTATAAATATTAAAAAAATGCATGACTCGCTATAGCTTTAATTTTTCAAATACACGTCTAATTTAGGTCTTGAAAAAATATATTTCAAAAACATTCAGCTTAGACCTTGAAAAATATATTTTAAAAATTACACGCCTAGATTAAAGCCTCGTTATAGACTTGATTAAATAATTCACGCCTTTATCGGTCCTACTCCTTTTATGTAATCTTGGAAAAAATTGGAAGCAAATTGGAAGCAAGTCAAGAGACTTTCAACACATTTAATTTTTCCTACTTTTCCGTGTATATCCGCGAAGATAAAACACAACTCATGAGTCTTCTCCTTTATATCAAACAAACACATGTGTATGAATATGTATGTCGTTATATTTCTAACGATATTCTCCTTAGATATCTAAGAAATGGACGCAGTTAAGATAAACATGATTTCTTTTTTTTTCGCAAATTGAGATATAGGCCAATCACCGTGAGATAATGGCTTTCCAGGATATCCAATACCATCCTGCTGAGTACAATAACAAGAAGGAAAGAAAGCGAATGGAGAGCAAAAAACTGAAATAATGGCGGACACCATTATTGTCATTGTTGGAGATGCAGTGACTTCGCTGCATCTCGAAAACGACCCAAATGTCGTAGACGATGTTTGAAGTTGGCATAGCAAATGTTTGCCTTATCGCTGTGACAGTTAAGACATTGTACACAGCAATTCGTTGGAGATAAAGTTTTTGGTTGATTCTTGTTGTGGAGTAAAGGGTTACTAAATGGGAAAGCAAAAAAAAAAAAAAAAATTTTAAAATAATCGAAGCTTTGTTGGCTAAATGAAAAATATTTTTAAACCAGCAAGGAAAGTAGCAAAGTCGGATGGGGCAGACTGTATGATACCCTTCACCACTATGGGTATATTAAACGAATGCATCCTAACAGAAGGGCCATTAATATGAAATTGGAAATTAACATGAAAGTGGATGACCTAAAATATGTGACCTTTATCTAAATGTGAACCGACTTAGATCAATCCATAAACATGTCATTCGTTTGTTGCAATGGAACAAAATTATGTAAATCGATTTAAAGCATATGTATATCAAAAATATCAAAATGCTCAATTTTGTACGTTGTGCAAAATTTCATGTCAATATTACAAACATGAGGAGTTTGGTGTACCATTTACTTAAAATCGGATGAAACTATATATGTAAGCTATATCCAAATATGAACCGATTTCAACGAAACTTTTCACATGTTAGGTTATATTTGTTTCAGCAGGTTTTGTTCCTAATGGCCATATTTTGGGTCCTACTTAAAATCGGACGAAACTATATCTAAAACTGAACGGATTCCAAGGAAAATATATATGGGAGCTACATCATTCTAGACTCAATTCAGTACGCTACGCCAAATTTCGTGCAAATCGGAAGATATATAGGGACATTGGCATACCATTTACCTAAAATCGGGCGAAACTATATATGGGAGCTAATCCAAATCTGAACCGATTTTTACGAAACTTTGCATACTTCATTCTGTATTCTAATTCACTACCCTATGCCAAATTTCGTGTAAATCGAATGATATATAGGGACTTTGGAGTCCCATTTACCTTAAATCGGAAATATGTATGGGTGCTATATATAAATCTGACCTGTTTTCTCGAAATTTGGCACACATCATTCTAGCCTCAATTCAGTACCCTATGCCAAATTTCGTGCAAACCGAAAGATATATATACCGAAAGATATAAGATATATATATATATATATATATGTATATATTTACCTAAAATCGGGCGAAACTATATATGGGAGCTAATCTAAATCTGAACCAATTTTCACGAAACTTAGCACACTTCATTCAGGACCTAATTCAGTACGCTGCGCCAAATTTCTTGCAAATCGAAAGATATATAGAGAATTTGGTGCACCATTTACCTTCAATCGGACGAAAAAATATATGGGAGCTATATCTAATTCTCAACCGATTTTTCAATAGGGTTCGTCATTGAAACAAAAAAAAAAAAAATTATCCAATTTTAACATGCACAGACGGACGGACAGACATGCATAAATCGACTTATAAAGTGATTCTATGAATATTCTCAAAAGGAACCATGTGTCTATCTCGTTTCCGTTTGCCTGTTACAAACATATGCACAAATACATAATAGCCTGTACCTCAGTGTGGTGAAGGGTATAAATAGTGCAAGCCTTGTTTGGCCTTTAGAAAATATTTCTTTTTAAATCCACGCCTCGCTGAACCTTAAAAATTTGGCTTCAAATAATTCACGCCTTGTTGGCTACTTGAAAAATATTATTTAGAACAACTACGCCTTTTTTGCCTTGAAAAATTTTTTAAATTCAGGTCTTGCATAGCCTTGAAAAAAATATTTTTTTTTTTTAAATCCACGCCATGTTGGCTACTTGAGATTTTGTTTTTAAATGAACGCCATGTTAATAACCCTTTTCTCCCTGTCTAGGACACCAAACTTAAATCTATTTCGTTGAATACTACGTGTGCAACGAATTGTCGAAGACATTAGAGTACAGGATAGCTACAATAAGGCAGACACATTAATACATACATGCACACACACACATATATATATATATACATATGTATTTATGTACGTACATGTGTCTAGCAATCCCATGCACTCATGCACTATACATTGAATGTATCTTCACAACATAGAAGAGTCTTAGAGTTTTGACTCTGCTCCAATATGTATTGGCTTTTAACGAAGTGATAGTTTTGCACACACACAGATACATATGTATAAATGTACGTCGCTAAAATACCCCGCCGTGCATGTATCCCTACAATATATATTCCACACAACAACAACATAACTCCCTCGTCGTAGAGCTCCAGTAGTAATAATGGCTGTTATTATGTGATAACAATACTATCACACGCACACCAACACACATCCATACTTAGTCAACTACCACTATCAGAAAAACGTTAAGTATGACAACAACAAGTCAACTTCTTGTACTCCAACGTCAAGTGTCTTTGCTTTCGATTTTTTGCTGCTGCTCCTCCATGGGTTTTTCCTATTTAAGTTGGCTGTCTTGTATAACAACGCACTGGACAATGCATCCATATATCTATTATACGTGTACGTTCCATGCTTATCTTCTTCTTGGGATATCTTGAGAAATTTGTATCCTCCTTAACTTTAGATGAAACAAAATGACATCAAGTGATGAATGTAATTTAGAAGCAAATTATTGAAAAGAAAATCTATTTATTTTCTAAGGATATTAAATTTTGCAGGGACATCTTGGAAAAATATATTCTTTAAAAAATCCACGCCTTATATGGAGCCTTGAAAAAAAATTCTTTGAAAACTCAACGCCTAATAAGGAGCCTTGAATAAATCTTCTTTGAAAAATTTACTCCTTATATGGAGCCTTGAAAAAATATTCCTTAAAAAATCTGCGTGGACTATCAGCTGGTTCTCGTTTTTATGCCGTCTGGGCCGGGACATCTTCATCCATTCTCACAACATGACCTAGCCAACGTAGTCGCTGCAGTTCAATACGTCTAACAATGTCGATGTCCGAGAATAGTTGGTACAACTATTCGACGGCGATATTCACCGTCAACGCAGATCGGCCCATAGATCTTTCGGAGAATTTTTCTCTCAAACACTCCTAGAGCTGCCGCATCTGCTTGCGCAAGTACCCATGCTTCAGATCCATATAACAGCACGGGTAGTATCAGCGTCTTGTAGAGTGTGAGTTTGGTCTGGCGGGAGGTGGCCTTGCTTTTAAGTTGGTTGCTCAGACCATAATAGCATCTTTTGGCCATTACTATCCTTCTCCGAATTTCAAAACTGATGTTATTCGTTTTGTTTATGGCGGCACCATGATATATAACATCTTTGACTACCTCGAAGCTATAGTTCTCAAGTTCCACAGTTGGTCCGAGTCTACTGGACGTCTTGCTCGTTGATACCATCAGCTTGGTCTTCACGCCTTTTACTGCCAGACCCACTTTGGCAGACTCCTTCTCAATTTGTTCAAAGGTGGCTGTTACCGCTCTCAGTTTTCGACGCTCCTGACCGTATTACGGATTTCTTGATGGTGGTGATGGTATTATTATGGTTAGTGATGGTATTATATTATTATCGGGACAAAGGGTGCTTTCATCAAGCAGTTGGGTAAGTTGAGCAGTTGAGTTGAGCTGCAAACACAACAGATAGCAGAAGCCTATATCTGTTGTGTTTGCAGCTTTTCGACGTCAAATGTCTGTGTTACATTTGATCGCACTTTTGCTGCTACATTTATACGGGTGCGTACATTGGCTGCCACAAGGTAATGGTCCGAATCGATATTTGCTCCTCGGATCGATCGGACGTCTAAAACACTGGATGAATGCCTTCCGTCTATCACAACATGATCGATTTGATTTCTCGTTGTTCGATCGGGAGAAATCCAAGTGGCCTTGTGTATATCGAGATGCTTGAATCTGGTGCTGCTAACCACCATTTTTTTTTTGCAGCGAAATCAATCAACCTCATGCCGTTGTCTGCCGTTTCTTCATGGAGGCTGAATTTTCCGACGGTGGAGCCAAAGATATTTTCCCTTCCGATTTTTGCATTAAAATCTCCTGACAGAATTTTAATGTCATGGCCAGGGCAACTGTCATATGCGGTTTCTAGGCGCCCGTAAAATATGTCTTTGGTCTGTTCATCTTTATCTTCGGTCGGAGCATGGGCGCAAATGAGACTAATGTAGAAGAACTTCGCTTTTATACGGATTATAGCAATTCCCTAATCTACTTGAGTGAATCTGGAGAAGAGGTCTTTTATTCTTCTGTTAACATTAAATTCGCAACAAAATTCACGTCTTGTTTCATGGCAGATATAATACAGGGCGTAATTTTCTGATATACTTACACCAGTCCCTTTCCATCGCATTTCCTGTAAGGCAATAATATCGGCTGTGTACTTCTTGAGTACATCCGCCAAAGCGAACACTGCGCCTGTTCTGTACAACATGCGCACATTCCAAGAGTATATTCACAGATCGTGGTCCTTTATACGTTTGCGGCGGTCGTCAACATTAGGTTGGTTCGGTTTTCTTTTTCTTTGCTTTTTCATAGTAGGTTCGGTTTTCCGAGTGTGGGCAACTATCCCGACGCCTCAACCCATTTTGTTATAGTTCGTATGGGTGAACTCGCGGCACATATTAGCTCATTATTTCATTGGGTGATGAAAATAGGTACCCCAGGTGGCACCACGGGGAGGTCAGTGTCCACAATTGAGATGAAAGAGGGACTAAGATAAGCCTGGACTTCGCCATGTTAAAGCCAATCAGAGCCGTTGCTTGGTATCTATCATCCCCTACGACACCCAACGCATAAACCTTGTGTTAGCCTTGAAAAAATATTCTTTAAAAAATGTACGCCTTGATGGCTACTCGAAAAAATATTTTTTTAATAATTCACACCCTGGATGGTAATTAAAATAGGTTTTTTAAAAAACCCCAGCCTTGGATGACCACTCCATTTCCATGCTACCAGGTGTAATGGAGCAAACCCAAGTCCTTGTCCTGCATTTCATTAGTTCTTCTAGATCATTTATTCTCTATGTTGGTAATAATTTTGAAACCAAAAAACACACGGATACATAAATCGTAATAATGCTTACACAGCAGAATATAGCAGTGGTGTATGTGACTGGGTGTGTGTGTGCCCAAATGTTTGCATAATGTGATCACCTGAATTTTAGTTCGAACATAAATTCTATCTAATGAGATGTGGTGTGAAACAAAAGACAAAGACTGTGAATAGCCAAACGCTAATGAGTAGAACAGTTCAAAAGCCATAAATGAAAGACTCCATACCATTAATGGTCATTTCCACACAAAGAGGAGTATGGCCATAAAATTCAGGCAACCCAAAAATTGTTACAAAGAACTTCTTGTATATTTAAGTTCTTGTTGTTGCTTAATGAGGTTAATTATATTTGCAGTAAAACTTATTAATTGCTAACATAAATTAAATAAATAAATTATCTATGACTTGTTTTATGTATTTCAGTGTATGTATGTGTGGGTGTGTTAATATCTTATGTATTATTTACTTATTGTTCAAAACTGCACATATATCAATGTGTGTATGTGTGTGTGCGCCAAGCTCAGCAATTTTCGGTCTTTTGTTGATGTAAAAATAGCTGAGAAGCTACAAATTTCTGCATTAATAGCATTTGGCTGGCAAAGAAATTAATAACAATGATTTTTATTCTTCTTCTTCTATCATTTGTTGTCAATAAAACATTTTTATATAGACATAATTCATTCATCTAAAAGCAGGAGAGAATTGTACACATTAATTTCTTTATGTGTGTAAGAGGTGTTCTTTTGTATGTCTGTAATTGGTGTATATGTGTGTGTTTGGTGGCATGAAATTTTTGCATCGTTTATATGCATTAATGAGCCTCATAAAAATCGTTGTTAATTGATATATTTATTTGGCCTACCTAAGCATGTTAAACGGTTATTGCCACCAACAAATGTTAATATGGCCATTAAAATTCTTGCTTATGATTTTGTTTTTGGGAAAATAATAATGTCGACTTGTATTAACATATTTTATGCATTCAGCTGCCGTTACATTTTGAATGGGTAATTAAAAAAAAAAAAAAAAAAAAAACAAGTGAATAAACGTTAAGTTCGGCCGGGCCGAACTTTGTATGCCCTCCACCATAGATATACTGACAGGTAATATAAATAAAAATATAGGGAACATACTAAAAATTGACCTATAGTGACATTTCTAATTTTGAATAGAAAATTATACCCTCAGCCTTATGGCTAATTAGTGTGTATACACTTTCACACGGTGAAAATGTGCCTCATCGCAATATTGGTTCTAGAACCCATGTTTCTTTGGACTAAATCCGTTTCAGAAAAAATTGATTTCATCCCATCTTATTATTTCTTTCAAACTTAGTTCAAGTCAGAATTTGGGGAATATCGATCCATACCTTCTGGTACATCCCACACAGGGGCTACGGCTAAGCCTAAATGCGGGCTATAGTTCACATATAGTTCATTATCGAACCATACGTTCTATTTTTTATCTCGATATCCTTCGGAGGTGAAATGATTACAACAGAGTGTTAGAACCAACCCAAAACGCGGAAAAATCAGATAATTATTTTAATATAAACAAGTAAAAAAGCGTTAAGTTCGGATGGATACCCTCCACCATAGAAATACTGACAAATTTTTGAAATGAAAACATAGAGAACATACATATAACGACAATTCTTCCAATTGATTGTTGTAAACCAAATAGAAAATTCAGCAATTTCAATGGGGGTTTTCCTAAAATCTCAAAACCCTAAAATGTTGACATATACTATTAACGCATTGTACGGTGAAACATGTGTATAAAATCCTGAAAATACTCCAATTTAGCGGGCAATATTATATATGAGGCATTCTAAAGCGGGATCAATATTGACAACATTGTGGCGGAATTAGTAACTACTTGGTGTTTTCATTATATAAGGGGTTAGGCCTAATTAAGGGCCGATGTAGCTCTAGTTCCAAGCTAATATTTCAGTTTTGAATCCCAATACCGCCCATCACGCTAAATATTAAATAGGTAGGATGTTTTATATAGGACCTGGTCCTAAATGCGGGTCGATACATTTCATTCTCAAACCTCACGTTTTAGTTTTTATGTCGATATCCTCCGAGAGAAAATTATTACAACATATGGCTAAATCGACTAAATCGTTTTAGAATTCCATACTATGTCGGCTATGAACTGAAAATTTCGTCTACCGAATATCCCCCCTACTATGGTGGAATACAGCTATATGTGATAACCCCAATACACGGAAAAAATCCGCTAACTATTTTAAAATAAAAAGGGGGTTATAAGGGGACTACCCCTAAAAGGGGATTAATATTAATAATTTTTGGTAGGGAGATTTGTTAACATATACGACTACAAAATACCAAATTACAGCGAATTCGGTTGAAAACCGTGCTCAAGAACCGCAAAATACCGAAAATTGGAGGGTACCCTTATATGGGGGCTACCCAAAAAAATGAACCTATATTTATAATTTTTAGTGGAGAGATTTGCTTCGCAATAAGAGCTCAAAGTACCAAATTTCAGTGAATTCGGTAAAAAAACGCGCTCAAGAACCCCAAAATACCGAAATTTGGGGGTAACCTTATATGGGAGCTTCCAGAAAAAATAGACTTATATTTTTAATTTTTTGTGGAGAGATTTGATACATATTAAGAACTCAAAATACTAAATTACAGCTAATTCGGCGGATAAATACGATCAAAACCCCCAAAATACTGCCAATTAGAAGGTACCGTTATATGGGGGCTACCAGAAAAAGTGGACCTATATTTATAATTTTTTGTGGATACATTAAGTACCCAATATGAACCCAATGTTGCAAATTTCAGCGAATTCGGTTGAAAAACGCGCTCAAGAACCCCAAAATACCGAAAATTTGGGGGTACCCTTGTGTGGGAGCTATGCCTAAACGTGGACCGATAAAACCCATCTTCGAACTTGACCTGCCTGCAGACAAAAGACGACTCTATGCATAATTTTGGCGAACTATCTCAATTCGTTTAGACGCTAGAGTGATTACAACAGACAGACAGACGGACATGGCTATATCGTCATAGAATTTTACGCTGATCAAGAATATATATACTTTATAGGGTCGGACATGATTATTTAGATGAGTTACAACGGAAAAACAAAATTAATATACCCTCCATACTATGGTGTAGGGTATAAAAA
Organism: Musca vetustissima; assembly: GCF_032173495.1. Taxonomy (NCBI): domain Eukaryota; kingdom Metazoa; phylum Arthropoda; class Insecta; order Diptera; family Muscidae; genus Musca; species Musca vetustissima. Next base: position 38,906 of record NW_026885447.1, read on the forward strand.
ACTGATTTACAGTGTCTTGATTTTGAAATCAAGACCCATACAAGGCGTGGATTTTTTTAAAAATATCTTTTAAAGCATTATATGAGGCATGGATTTTTTTTCAAGGTCTACACAATGTATGGAATTTTTTAACAATTTTTTTGAAAGACTATACAATGCGTGGGGTTTTCAAAAATATTTTTTCAAAGACTACCCAAGGCGTGGACTTTTTAATGAATATTTTTTCAAAGACTACCCAAGGCGTGGACTTTTTAAAGAATATTTTTTCAAAGACTACCCAAGGCGTGGACTTTTTAAAGAATATTTTTTCTAAAGGCTACCAAAGACGTGGATTTTTTAAAAGAATTTTTAAAATAATGTAAGGGAGACAAGTCCAACGTATGCCAAAAGGTATATGTTGGCACTACTAAGACAAAATTAAAGACAAGAATATCCCCACATAAATCGGATCAAAAAGCTCTGTACAAACCCATAGAGCAAAAAACAGCCCTTGCAGCACACTGCACAAAAACAGGACATACCCCAGATTTTAATGACATAAAAATTCTAACTCAAGAAAGTAATTATCAAAAAAGGTTTACTCTTGAGATGTTGCACATAATCAACACTCCACTTGACACTCGACTCAATTATAAAACCGACACAGACAACTGCGCTCAAATCTATAGACACACAGTAAACAAATACAAATCTGGTAGACTTTAGTTGAAGTAAGAACGTTGACTTAAAGACAACATAACTTTCTTCAAGTAAGTTTATTTACATATTGTTATTGTTGTTTCAAAATCTGTTAAAATATATGTAATTGTAGTTCCCTGAGGATGATTGGAGAATCCAATCGAAATATTGGAAACAATAAACATTAAAAATCAAAATTAGAAACGATTTTTACTTTTAAAAAGCATACAGCCGAACTAATACAACAAAGAGAATTTTTTTTCTAAGGACTACCCAAGGCCTGGATTTTTTAAAAGATTTTTTTTCTAAGGACTACCCAAGGCGTGGATTTTTAAAAATAATTTTTTTAAAGACTACCCAAGGCGGGGGTTTTTAAAGAACATTTTTTCAAGGACTACCCAAGGCGTAGATTTTTTAAAGAATATTTTTTCAAGGACTACCCAAGGCGTAGATTTTTTAAAGAATATTTTTTCCAAGGACTAACCAAGGCGTGGATTTTTTAAAGAATATTTTTTCCAAGGACTACCCAAGGCGTAGATTTTTTAAAGAATATTTTTTCAAGGACTACCCAAGGCGTGGACATTTTTAAGAATATTTTTTCTAAGGACTACCCAAGACGGGGATTTTTTAAATATTTTTTTTCTAAGGACTACCCAAGACGTGGATTTTTTAAAATATTTTTTTCTAAGGACTACCCAAGGCGTAGATTTTTTAAAGAATATTTTTTCAAGGACTATCCAAGGCGTAGATTTTTTAAAGAATATATTTTCTAAGGACTACCCAAGGCGTAGATTTTTTAAAGAATATATTTTCTAAGGACTACCCAAGACGTGGATTTTTTAAAGAATATTTTTTCAAGGACTACCCAAGGCGTGGATTTTTTAAAGAAAATTTTCAATAAAAACTTGTTTGGTGCCTGGTCTACTTGCCTTTAAACAAATTCTATCTCCCTCCGCAACTTACTACATCTTCAGTCACATCATCATATTTCAAAAATATCAAGAACATCATCAACAACAACAGCGACATATTCCTTATCTTATTACCAAATCAAGATGACATTTCTGCCCAACCAAATTCGTTCGCATTTCTTTGGCGCCAGTTTACAATTACCAACTGGACATTTGAAACCTATCATAGCCGTCATCATCTAGCAATCATGTTCGGTTCGTTTCGTTTCAGTTTGTTATGTTAATTTCTGTTGAACGAATGGCCATCCAGCAGCAACCCACTCAGAGGATATGTAATATCCTTGTAGTTGTAATGTAAATTTTATTAGTAGTTCTCTAGAAGATGATATGTCACAAGGCACCATGAGGATATTAAAACCAAGTATCAAATTGTTTATCAGAAACGGATGGATCCTTATTTTTATATTTGATAGTTTAGCAGTGACTAAAAATGTTGTGATGCTTGTTTATTATTCTGCGTATGGACATTAGCTACCATAAAAGGCAATGGGGAGTATTTCAGGAAACACACACGCATATATGACTATACAGAGGGTTATTAAGAAGGCATTGAATAAAGTAATCTTTATAAAATCCACGCCTTATTGTAGGCTCTGAAAAATGAATCTTTATAAAATCCACGCCTTATTGTAGGCTCTGAAAAATGAATCTTTATAAAATCCACGCCTTATTGTAGGCTCTGAAAAATGAATCTTTATAAAATCCACGCCTTATTGTAGGCTCTGAAAAATGAATCTTTATAAAATCCACGCCTTATTGTAGGCTCTGAAAAATGAATCTTTATAAAATCCACGCCTTATTGTAGGCTCTGAAAAATGAATCTTTATAAAATCCACGCCTTATTGTAGGCTCTGAAAAATGAATCTTTATAAAATCCACGCCTTATTGTAGGCTCTGAAAAATGAATCTTTATGAAATCCACGCCTTATTGTAGGCTCTGAAAAATGAATCTTTATAAAATCCACGCCTTATTGTAGGCTCTGAAAAATAATATTTATTAATATACACGCCTTATTGTAGGCTCTGATAAATAATCTTTATAAAATCCCCGCCTTATTGTAGGCTCTGAAAAATAATCTTTATAAAATCCACGCCTTATTGTAGGCTCTGAAAAATAATCTTTATAAAATCCACGCCTTATTGTAGGCTCTGAAAAATAATCTTTATAAAATCCACGCCTTATTGTAGGCTCTGAAAAATAATCTTTATAAAATCCACGCCTTATTGTAGGCTCTGAAAAATAATCTTTATAAAATCCACGCCTTATTGTAGGCTCTGAAAAATAATCTTTATAAAATCCACGCCTTATTGTAGGCTGTGAAAAATTAATCTTTACAAAATCCACGCCTTATTGTAGGCCCTGAAAAATAATTTTTTTAAAGATCCACGCCTTATTGTAGGCTCTGAAAAATAATTTTTTTAAAGATCCACGCCTTATGTAGGCCTTGAAAAAAATCTTTATAAAATCCACGCCTTATTGTAGGCTGTGAAAAATAATCTTTATAAAATCCACGCCTTATTGTAGGCTGTGAAAAATTAATCTTTACAAAATCCACGCCTTATTGTAGGCTCTGAAAAATAATCTTTATAAAATCCACGCCTTGTTGTAGGCTCTGAAAAATAATATTTATAAAATCCACGCCTTATTGTAGGCTCTGAAAAATAATCTTTATACAGTCCACGCCTTATTGTAGGCTCTTATAAATAATATTTATAAAATCCACGCCTTATTGTAGGCTCCGAAAAATAATCTTTATAAAAATCCACGCCTTAAAGTAGACTTTGAAAAAATTTAATTAAAAATCCACGCCTGGATGTAGGCTTTGAAAAAATATTCTTTAAAAACCCCACTCCTTGTTTTACGTTCTGGAAAATATTCTTTGAAAAAAAATCCACGCCTTGTGTAGGTCCTTGAAAAAATATTTTTTTTAAAAAACGTATCACCTATTCAATACCCCTTTCATGGCGTGCAATTGTGGGGTGTCATTAAATTATTTTCTTTGAATATTTATAAAAGAAAATTGCTATTCAACGAAGTTGTCCCGTAATGTGAAACCATAATTTTAGCCTCTTCCTTGGCATATGTCGGATCACATGAAATTAAAATCAGGCATCATGAGACTCCTAAGGACAACTTCTCCACTCATAGAAGAAGAAGAAAAATATCTGACAATAGTTTGCCATAAAAGCGAGAAATTCAAAACAATACATTTAAATGAAATAAATACCTAGACACATGTACATAGACAAGTGTGTGTGTGTGTGTGAAAAATCCTCTAGATTCATTTCAATCCAAAAGGAGTCTCATTTCAAAGAACAAATCTTATCTTTCATTCTAATGGAGTTTGAACAATTGTTTCCAAGGATATATCCTTATACCTGACGCAGGAAAAAAAATCCCACATTCTTGGCATTGTATTATTACCTCCATCCTAGTTGTTATTGTTGGCTTGTTGCACATTATCCACCTTCTTCTCTGTCGAAATGGAGTGCCAACATGAATTTATGTCTTCAATGCAAGCAATTACAATATCCCATTAATGTTTGCTCGCTGGCTGCTCGGCTACATTGTATTGCTTAGCATTACCATGCCTGCCAATGGATCGGAAGGTGTTTTTAGCATAAAGCCATAAATGATGCCGTTCCAAATACCCTGATTTATGTGTAATTAAAACTCCTAACAAATAAATTCCATGGAGAAACTGACACCTCCCTCTCTACACACACACACACTTGAAGGGGGTGTGGGGTTTTTTCGGGGATGGAGGGAGGACATTCATAGAAACATGGTAGGAATGTATTATTAAGTGTTAATGGTATTTTGTGGAGTTGGGGTTGACTTGTTTACAATAGATTTTGTGATTTCCAAAAGAATATTTTTTCCAAGGACTAACCAAGGCGTGGATTTTTTAAAGAATATTTTTTCCAAGGACTAACCAAGGCGTAGATTTTTAAAAGAATATTTTTTCCAATCACTAACCAAGGTGTGGATTTTTTAAAGAATATTTTTTCAAGGACTACCCAAGGCGTAGATTTTTTAAAGAATATTTTTTCCAAGGACTAACCAATGCGTGGATTTTTTAAAGAATATTTTTCCAAGGACTACCCAAGGCGTAGATTTTTTAAACAATATTTTTTCAAGAAATACCCAAGGTGTAGATTTTTTAAATAATATTTTTTCAAGGACTACCCAAGGCGTAGATTTTTTAAAGAATATTTTTTCAAGGACTACCCAAGGCGTAGATTTTTTAAAGAATATTTTTTCAAGGACTACCCATGGCGTAGATTTTTTAAAGAATATTTTTTCCAAGGACTAACCAATGCGTGGATTTTTTAAAGAATATTTTTCCAAGGACTACCCAAGGCGTAGATTTTTTAAACAATATTTTTTCAAGAACTACCCAAGGCGTAGATTTTTTAAACAATATTTTTTCAAGAACTACCAAAGGCGTAGATTTTTTAAACAATATTTTTTCAAGAACTACCAAAGGCGTAGATTTTTTAAACAATATTTTTTCAAGAACTACCCAAGGCGTAGATTTTTTAAACAATATTTTTGGAAGAATATTTTTCCCAAGGCGTGAAATATTCTTTTAAGGACTTCCCAATATTTCCAATCTTTGTTGAATGGTGAAATCCCTGAAGTATCATCATAATTTAATAAGAAGGAATTCGAACATCCTTTAAATAATATCCAAGAAAAATGGTACTCCATTGACCACCCTGCAACATTATTAAAATACACACATACATATATAATATTTCATGTTTCATTAGATCCTTTCATTGTTGCCGTAATTACAAGCATGATGAAGCAAGCAAGAAATATTTAAGGGGTTTTCGGCTGAGGTATCCTGAAAGGCATCGATAATTTTATGAAGACCCATAAATATTTTAATGATAGTGAATTGTGTGTTTCATTATAATATAATTACATGTATACGTACGTATATATAAAGGGGGATATTGCATACACATACATATGAAACCAATACCACAACAACAATTACATATCTACATATAATGAACATATTTAACATACTATTATTACCCCCGAAGAATATTGGACTGGGTCAGCAAATATATGTATGTGAGTGTGTAGGTATGGATGTCGATGTATGTGTTACAAAAGTAATAATTACACATATATATTTACACATTTAGATTCCCAAAACACGCACATGCACGTAATTTCACATTAGCTCATATGCATGTGTGGCTGTGTGTGTCAATATGTTTGTATGTATGCCGTTGGTAAATAAATGTCGTAAATCCCTTAGCATATTTTGCTGTAAATATATTGCCATTGGTACTAAACGCTATCAGTGTCAGGATAATTAAGCAGCCAGTGGCAATATTGACTCGAGCAGCAATAGCAATGTGTACCAAATACGTAAACAACAAATATATTAAAGGGTCAATGTTCATGTAAAGAGAAAATGAATTTAAGAAAATTTGTATTTTTTATAAAGAATTTGTTAGGGACATGGGTCCTTAAAAATTTTTTACTGCGGAAATCTTAAAAAAATATTCAAGACTGCGGAAATCTTTAAAAAATCCACGATTGGAAAAGTCTTTAAAAAATCTACGACTCTGACAATCTTTAAAAAAAGCTACGACTCTGAAAATCTTAAAAAAATCCACGCCTTGGGTAGTCCTGGAATTTTTTTTGTTTTAAAAATTCACGCCTTGTGTAGTCCTGGAATTTTTTTCTTTAAAAAAATCCACGCCTTGGGTAGTCCTGGAATTTTTTTCTTTAAAAAAAAATCCACGCATTGGGTAGTCCTGGAATTTTTTTCTTTAAAAAAAATCCACGTTATGGGAAGCCCTGGAATTTTTTTCTTTAAAAAAATCCTTGGGAAGTCCTTGATTTTTTTTTAAAAAAACCAAGCCATGGGAAGTCTTGGAATTTTTTTCTTTAAAAAATCCAAGCCTTGGGAAGTCTTGGAATTTTTTTCTTTAAAAAATCCACGCCTTGGGTAAGCCTTGAAAGAAGCATTCTTTAAAAAATCCACGCCTTATTGAAGCCTTGAAAGAAGCATTCTTTAAAAAATCCACGCCTTGGGTAGTCCTGGAATTTTTTTCTTAAAAAAGATCCATGCCTTTGGAAGTCCTGGAATTGTTTTCTTTAAAAAAAATCCGCGCCTTGGGAATTCCTGGAATTATTTTCTTTAAAAAAATCCACGCCTTGGGAAGTCCTGGAATTTTTTTCTTTAAAAAAATCCACGCCTTGGGAAGACCTGGAATTTTTTTCTTTAAAAAAATCCACGCCTTGGGTAGTCCTGGAATTTTTTTCTTTAAAAAAAATCCACGCATTGGGTAGTCCTGGAATTTTTTTCTTTAAAAAAAATCCACGTTATGGGAAGCCCTGGAATTTTTTTCTTTAAAAATATCCTTGGGAAGTCCTTGATTTTTTTTTAAAAAACCAAGCCATGGGAAGTCTTTGAATTTTTTTCTTTAAAAAATCCAAGCCTTGGGAAGTCTTGGAATTTTTTTCTTTAAAAAATCCAAGCCTTGGGAAGTCTTGGAATTTTTGCTTAAAAAAGATCCATGCCTTTGGAAGTCCTGGAATTTTTTTTTTAAAAAAATCCACGCCTTGGGTAGTCCTGGAATTTTTTTCTTCAAAAAGATCCATGCCTTTGGAAGTCCTGGAATTGTTTTCTTTAAAAAAATCCACGCCTTGGGTAGTCCTGGAATTTTTTTCTTAAAAAAAAATCCGCGCCTTGGGAATTCCTGTAATTTTTTTTATTAAAAAAATCCACGCCTTGGGAATTCCTGGAATTATTTTCTTTAAAAAAATCCACGCCTTGGGAAGTCCTGGAATTTTTTTCTTTAAAAAAATCCACGCCTTGGCAAGTCCTGGAAATTTTTTTCTTTAAAAAAATCCTCGACTTGGGATGTCCTGGAATTTTATTTCTAAAAAATTCTCGCCTTGGGAAGTCCTGGAAATCTTTTCTTAAAAAAATCCACGCCTTGGGAAGTCCTGGAAATCTTTTCTTAAAAAAATCCACGCCTTGGGAAGTCCTGGATTTTTTTTTCTTAAAAAAATCCACGCCTTGGGAAGTCCTGGAATTTTTTTTTCTTAAAAAAATCCACGCCTTGAGAAGTCCTGGAATTTTTTTTCTTAAAAAAATCCACGCCTTGAGAAGTCCTGGAATTTTTTTCCTTTAAAAAATCCACGCATTGGGAAGTCCTGGAATTTTTTTCTTTAAATAATCAACGCCTTGGGAAGTCCTAGAATTTTTTCCTTAAAAAAATCCACGCCTTGGGAATTCCTGGAATTTTTTCTTTAAAAAAATCCACGCCTTGGGAATTCCTGGAATTTTTTTCATTAAAAAAATCCACGCCTTGGGAATTCCTGGAATTATTTTTTTAAAAAAATCCTCGCCTTGGGAATTCCTGGAATTATTTTCTTTAAAAAAATCCACGCCTTGGGAATTCCTGGAATTATTTTCTTTAAAAAAATCCACGTCTTGGGAATTCCTGGAATTATTTCAATAAAAAAATCGACGCCTTGGAATGCCCTTTAAATTTTTTCTTTAAAAAATCAACGCCTTGGAAAGTCCTTTAAATTTTTTCATTAAAAAATCCACGCCTTTTGAAGTCTTGGAAATTTTTTCTTTAAAAAATCCACGCCTTTTGAAGTCTTGGAAATTTTTTCATTAAAAAATCCACGCCTTTTGAAGTCTTGGAAATTTTTTCTTTAAAAAATCCACGCCTTTTGAAGTCTTGGAAATTTTTTCATTAAAAAATCCACGCCTTTTGAAGTCTTGGAAATTTTTTCTTTAAAAAATCCACGCCTTTTGAAGTCTTGGAAATTTTTTCTTTAAAAAATCCACCTCTTTTGAAGTCTTGGAAATTTTTTCTTTAAAAAATCCACGCCTTGGGAAGTCCTGGAACTTTTTCTTCAAAAAATCCACGCCTTGGGATGTTGTGGAATTTTTTTCTCTAAAAAAATCAACGCCTTGGGAAGTCCTCGAAATTTTTTCTTTAAGAAATGCACGCTTTGGGAAGTCCACGAATTTATTTTTTAAAAAATAAACCCTTGGGAAAGTCCTGGAATTTTTTGCTTTAAAAAATCCACGCCTTGGGAAGTCCTGAAAGATACACGCTTTGGGAAGTCCTCGAATTTATTTTTTAAAAAATCAACCCTTGGGAAAGTCCTGGAATTTTTTGCTTTAAAAAATCCACGCCTTGGGAAGTCGTGAAAGATGCACGCTTTGGGAAGTCCACGAATTTATTTTTTAAAAAATCAACCCTTGGGAAAGTCCTGGAATTTTTTGCTTTAAAAAATCCACGCCTTGGGAAGTCCTGAAAGATGCACGCTTTGGGAAGTCCACGAATTTATTTTATAAAAAATCAACCCTTGGGAAAGTCCTGGAATTTTTTGCTTTAAAAAATCCACGACTTGGGAAGTCCTGAAAGATGCACGCTTTGGGAAGTCCACGAATTTATTTTTTTAAAAAATCAACCCTTGGGAAAGTCCTGGAATTTTTTGCTTTAAAAAATCCACGCCTTGGGAAGTCCTGAAAGATGTTTCTTTAAAAAATTCACCCATTAGGAAATCCTGGAATTTTTTTCCTTATAAAAAAATCCACCCCTTGCGTAAATCCGTGTTTCGTGTTTTGTTTCACTTCCAATTTTTTCGACTTCCTGACTTTAATAAATTAATATAATTATGAATCGCTTAGCAACCATTAAAAGTAGTCGTTTATTAGCTGGTTTCCTTCTAATATCTGCATAATTGTATTTATCAGCACCTCTGAGTATATCTCCGTGTGTGTTTGTGTGTGTCCGCCACGAAAGGAGTGCAAAAATATGGGTGAAGGTCTCCAATGCAAACAACAATATTGTGTGTATGTTTGTCTGTGTGTGTGCTAACAAAACAAACATAAATTATTAACCCCAAATATGTATATTTGCCCAAAAAGGTAAGTAAAGTAGCTGTATCAAGGATAACAAACAGGAGTTACATGACGCACACACACTCCTACATACACGAGTATACACATGTACACGCAATGGGCAAAAAATCTAAAATATTTACATAACTAATGGTTAACAGGATATGTGTTGTTGTTGTTTTTTCTGCTTGACTTATTGTTTACTTTCTGTTGTTGTTATTGTTGTTCCTGTGCTATTGTCGTTGTTATTACTGTTGCTGCTGGCGCTTCTACTACCGATTCTATTGGTGTTTATTTTAGGCCAACATTTACTGATGATGTTATATGTGTATTGTGTTTTGATATATATATATATGTGTGTTTGTAGATGTGTGAGTATGTTTGCATATGTATTATGATAATAACAAGGACGATAATAATATCAACATTTTTTTCGTGAGGGGAAAGGGATAGGTAAATAACCACAAACTTTAGGTGGAATATACAGTGTGACTTTGTGAGGCAACATATCGGTTTTCCTGATGGAAATGTTTTCTTAAAAATATTTTTCTCGGAGACTTGGGATTTTTAAAGAATTTTATTTTTCAAGCGCCATAGATAGCCGTGGCTTTTTTATACCCTTCACCACACTGTGGTACAGGGTATTATGTCTTTGTGCATATGTTTGTAACAGCCAAAAGGAAACGAGATTGACCCATATTCCCTGTTAGGAATATGCATAGAATCACTTTCTAAGTTGATTTATGAATGTCCGTCCGTCCGTCTGTCTGTCTGTATGTCCATGTCAAATTGTAAACAAAGAACAGGTCGCATTTATTATTCGAATTGGGTGAAATTTGACACAGCTCATTCATTTGACCTAAGAACCCTATTGAATTGGGAAAAATCGGTTCAGATTTAGACATAGCTCCCATATATATTTTCGTCCGATTTATGGCAAATGGTGCACCAAAGTCCCTATATATTTTTCGATTTGCACGAAATTTGGCATAACGCCCTGAATTGGGCCTAGAGTTATGTCTGCCAAGTTTCGTAAAAATCGGTCCAGATTCGGATCGGTTCAGATTTTGATATAGCTCCCGTATATATTTTCGTCCGATATAAAGTAAATTGTGCACCAAAGTTTCTATATACCTTTCGATTTGCACGAAATTTGGCACAGCGTACTGGATTGAGTCTAGAATGATCTTTGTTAAATTTCGTGAAAATCGGGTCAGATTTAGATATAGCTCCCATATATATTTTCGTCCGATTTTATGTAAATGGTGCAACAAAGTCCTTATATATATTTCGATTTGCACGAAATTTGGCATAGGGTACAGAATTAGGTCCAGAATGGTGTGTGCTAAGTTTCGTGAAAAACGGTTAAGATTTAGATATAGCTCCCGTATATAATTTCGTCCGATTTTATGGAAATGGTGCACCAAACTCCCTAAACTTCTTTCGATTTGCACGAAATTTGGCATAGCGTATTGAATTGAGTCTGGAATGACGTATGTTAAGTTTGGAGAAAATCGGCCCAGATTTAGATATACCTCCCATATATAGTTTCGTCCGGTTTTTTGTAAATGGTGCACTGAAGTCCCTATTTATCTTTCGATTTGCACGAAATTTGGCAAAGGTTACTGAATTAAGTCGAGAATGATGTCTGCGAAGTTTTGTTAAAATTGGTTCAGATTTAGATATAGTTCCCATATATATTTTCGTCCGATTTTATGAAAATGGGGAATCAAAGTCCTTATATGTCTTTCGATTTGCACAAAATTTGGCATAGTGTACTGAATTGAGTCTTGCATGACGTGTGTTGAGTTTTGTCAAAATCGGTCCAGATATAAATACAGCTCCCATATATATTTTCGTCCGATTTAATGTAAATGGTTTACCAAAGTCCCTATATATCTTTCGATTTGCACCAAATTTTGCATAGGGTACTGAATTAGGTCCAGAATAATGTGTGGTAAGTTTCGGTTCAGATTTAGATATAGCTCCCATATATAGTTTCATCCAATTTAATGTAAATGGTGCACCAAAGTCCCTATTTATCTCTCGAATTGCACGGCATAGGGTACTTAATTAGGTGGAGAATGATGTGCGTTAAGTTTCGTGAAAATCGGTTCAGATTTAGTTATAGCTCCCATATATATTTTCGTCCGATTTTATGTAAATTGTGCATTTAAGACCCATAGCAAGGCCGATTGACACAACGTACTGAAATTAGTATTCCTTCAAAAATGCGATGTCTGTTAGGATACATATGTAGAATATACCCAAAGTGGTGTAGGATGTCATATATTCGGCTCAGTCCGACTTTACTATTTTCTTTACTGGTTTATTTTATGCTTTTTTCTCATTCGATTAATATTTCAATTTCGTAGCCTTCTTCCCCACTGTATCCTGCCTATTTATCCTAATATGCTTTATTAGCGTATATCAGGATTTTTTTGCGCTTAAATCACACCAACATTCACATACACACTCGTACCAAATCCATTTATTTATTTTGCACAACGCACCAAACCAAAAAAACCCTCACGCACACACACACACACCGGAAAACAATTTAGCGGTTCTTTAATAGCCATGAACCTGTGTATATATGTGTGTGACTGTGTGCGTGTTGAAACGCACGTTCTCATTTCAAATGCGTATCCTTATGCTGCATAACAATAATGTTTTGCATTCATTTATTTATACACACATCCATAATTTTATACATGTGTGAGTGTTAGTAAAAACAAACACCACGACCAACAACAACAACACTAACTAAATCATTAACTGTTGGCATTATTATGTAATTATGGTTTTTTTTTGTTGCTCTGGCCTACAATACATAATGTTAAATGGTAATGCCAACAAATCTCATACATTAACAAGCATTTTTGGACCCAAAAAAAAAAAAAAAAAAATATTTGCCATTTTTTTGGGGAAGTGGCGGGCGCAAAAAGCCAAAAACAAAACCAATTATCATTTGTCGCTTGGGTAATTCGTTGCTTTTTGTTACAAAATTGTGGTATCGTAATAGGCAACTGCTTTGGTCATAACTCATTTTTATTCATATGGATTTGTTGCTTAAAAAATTTTTGATATTTTTTCAGGACTAGGATCAAGGATGGATGAGATTCAAAGCTTATCCTAGGCGAAGATTTTTTTAAATAATTTTTTCGAAGTTTATACAAGGCAAAGATTTTTAAAATAATTTTTTAGGTGGATTTTTTCTTTAATATTTTTTTCAAAGCCTTGGATAGGCGAGAAATTTAAAAAAAAAAAATTTTTGTTTCAAAGCCTCTCCTATTTTTTAAAGCCTATCGAAGCCGTATAGCCATAAAAAATATAAAAAATATTTACCATTTTTATGGGGGATAGGGGGCGAACCGAGCATGCAAAAAGCCAAACACAAAACGAATTATCATTTGTCGCTTGGGTAATTCGTTGCTTTTTGTTACAAAATTATGGTATCGTAATAGGCAACAGCTTTGCTCATAACTCATTTTTATTTATGTGGATTTGTTGCTCAAATATTTTGATATCTTTTCAGGACTAGGATCAAGGATGGATGTGATTTTTTAAATAGTTATTACAGGGACTTTCCAAGGCGTGGATTTTTTAATTATTATTTCTAAAGCTTATCCTAGGCGGGGATTTTTTTAAATAATTTTTTCGAAGTTTATACAAGACAAGGATTTTTAAAATAATTTTTTAGGTGGATTTTTATACCCTTCACCACACTGTGGTACAGGGTATTATGTCTTTGTGCATATGTTTGTAATAGGCAAATGGAAGCGAGATAGACACATGGTTCCTTTTGAGAATATGCATAGAATCACTTTCTGAGTCGATTTATGCATGTTGTCCGTCCGTCTGTCTGTCCATGTTAAATTGTAAACAAAGTACAGGTCGCATTTATGATCCGATTTGGATGAAATTTGGCATAGGTCACTTGTTTGGCCCATTAAATCATTCGATTTAATGTTAACAGTCCCTATACATCTTTCGATTTGCACGAAATTTGGCACAGCGTAATGAATTAGGTCTAGAATAATATGTGTAAATTTTCATAAAAATCGGTTCAGATTTAGATATAGCTACCATATATATATTCGTCCGATTTTTTGTAAATGGTGCACCAAAGTCCCTATATATCCTTCGATTTGCACGAAATTTGGCACAGCGTAATGAATTAGCTCTAGAATGATGTGTGTAAAATTTCATGAAAATCGGTTCAAATTTGGATATAGCTCCCATATATATTTTCGTCCGATTTTAGGTAAATGGTGCACCAAGGTCCCTATATATCCTTCGATTTGCACGAAATTTGGCACAGCGTAATGAATTAGCTCTAGAATGATGTGTGTAAAATTTCATGAAAATCGGTTCAAATTTGGATATAGCTCCCATATATAGTTTCGTCCGATTTTAGGTAAATGGTGCACCAAAGTCCCTATATATCCTTCGATTTGCACGAAATTGGTCATAGCGTACTGAATTAAGTCTAGAAATATGTGTTTTTAATTTTGTAAAAATCGGTGCAGATTTAGATATAGATCCCATATATATTTTTGTCCGATTTTGAGTAAATAGTGCACCAAAGTACCTATAGGTTTCGATATATAATAAAGAACTCAAAATGTGGCCGAATGCACAAAACATATTAACCTAACATGTGACAAATTTCGTTTACATTTAGATATTTTCCTTAAAATTAATTTACATAATTTTGTCCTATTGACCAACATTTATAGGTTGCAGAAAGACCTGTTTAATTTCATTTTAATGGTCCTTCAAAAATGCGACGTCTAGACAGACGCGTCTGTTAGGTTTCCCTCTGTTGAATATACCCAAAGTGGTGAAGGGTATCATATAGTCGGCCCCGTCCGACTTTACTACTTTCCTTACTGGTTTAAAAATATTTTTTTTCAAAGCCTTGGCTAGGCGTGAAATTTTTAAATATTTTTTTTTTCAAAGCATCTCATATTTTTTAAATATTTTTTCTAAGGCCTATCGAAGCCGTATTGCCATAAAGCCAATGTAGAGAACATAAAAAACACCTTCGTCTTGATTTTGAAATGCTTCGTTGATTTTGTTGTTGTGTTGTGACACATTTGTTACAAATGGTGTAGCAGGAGATACTTCTTCTTTAAATTGTCTCTAATTGTTCTTCTTTTATATAATTTAAAATGAATTTTTATATTTAAATTAAATTTTAAGAGCACATTAAGGCACATTAATGATGTTGACAGGATGTGAGGCAGAGTCATTAACAGCAAGGCAGCTGAAAGGCATTTTAAGGAATTTCTCTTCCCGGTGTCTTTGGCAAAATCACATCTTGTCAAGATGTGCCTTCGGTACCTATACTTAAAAACATAATGCCGCCTAATGTGTAAATGACAACAACAAAAACAACAATTTTTGGGTAAGTATTTAAAAATGTTATGGGCCGTGATTTTCCAGTTGTTGGTAATGGATTCTGGTGGGTATTTTAAAACACTTGTGTTAAGACATTGAAGAGAATTACTTGATGTGTTGACTTATTACTAGGAGAGGGGTTTGGTAGTATTTGTCATTAAGTTGGATTTCCAACTCATACCATTTTGTCATACATATGTCATTATACTTTATTGGCTACATACATTAAATGTGAATTTTAGTAGGACACTTTGTTAAATGGAATTTTCAGGGAGGAGAAAAAAATATATTTGTTCAAGGACTACACAAGGCGTGGACTTTTTAAAGAATATTTTTTCAAGGATCATACAAGGCGTGGATTTTTTAAAGAATATTTTTTCAAGGATCATACAAGGCGTAGATTTTTTGAAAAATATTTTTTTCAAGGACTACACAAGGCGTGGATTTTTTAAAGAATATTTTTTTCAAGGACTACACAAGGCGTGGATTTTTTAAAGAATATTTTTTTCAAGGACTACACAAGGCGTGGATTTTTTAAAGAATATTTTTTCAAGGACTACACAAGGCGTGGATTTTTTAAAGAATATTTTTTTCAAGGACTGAATTTTTTAAAGAATATTTTTTTTCAAGGACTACACAAGGCGTGGATTTTTTAAAGAATATTTTTTTCAAGGACTACACAAGGCGCGGATTTTTTAAAGAATATTTTTTTCAAGGACTACACAAGGCGTGGATTTTTTAAAGAATATTTTTTTCAAGGACTACACAAGGCGTGGATTTTTTAAAGAATATTTTTTTTCAAGGGCTATCCAAGAATATTTTTTCAAGGACTAACCAACGTAGTCGCTGCACCTCAATACGCCCAATAATGTCGATGTCCGTGAATAGCTGGTACAACTCATGGTTCATTCGACGGCGATATTCACCGTCAAGGCAGATCGGCCCATAGATCTTTCGGCGAATTTTTCTCCCAAACACTCCAAGAGCTGCCTCATCTGCTTGCGTAAGTACCCATGCTTCAGATCCATATAATGGCACGGGTAGTATCAGCGTCTTCTAGAGAGTGAGTTTGGTCTGGCGGGAGGTGGCTTTGCTTTTGAGTTGTTTGTTCAGACCATAGGCCATCACTATCCTTCTCCGAAGTTCAAAACTGATGTCATTAGTTTTATTTATGGCGGTACCAAGGTATATAACATCTTTGACTACCTCTAAGCTGTTGTTCTCAAGTTCCACAGTTGGTCCGAGTCTACTGGACGTCTTGCGCGTTGATACCATCAGCTTGGTCTTCTTGCCGTTTACTGCCAGACCCACTTTGGCAGACTCCTTCTCGATTTGTTCAAAGGTGGCTGTTACCGCTCTCAGTGTTCGACCCATTATGTCGATGTCATCGGCGTAGGCGAGTAACATGTGTTGTTTGGTGTACAGAGTGTCATTTCTGTTCACTTTTGCCTCTCGTATGACCTTTTTCAGCAGGATGTTAAAAAGGTCACACGAAAAAATATCACCTTGCCTGAATCCTCGTTCGGTATTAAAGGGCTCCGAGAGGTCCTTTCCGACTTTAATTGCTGATCTTGGGCCTGTTAAAGTTATCCTGTATAGCCGAATTAATTTTGCAGAAATGCCAAATGCAGACATGGCTTTATACACCTCTGAACGGGTAGGGCTGTCGAATGCGGCTTTATAATCGACAAATAGGTGGAATGTGTCGATGTGTTTTTCGTGGGTCTTTTCCAGAATTTGGCGCAGAGTGAAAACCTGGCAAATGGTGGATTTGCCAGGTCTGAAGCCGCATTGGTATGGTCCAGGAGACTTATTCCTCTATAGTTGGAGACTTATTCCTCTATAGTTGGCACATATTGTCTTATGTCCTTTTTTGTGCACGGGACGCAGGATGCTGAGGTTCCAATCATTGGGCATGCACTCTTCTAGTCAAATTGTACTAATCAGCTAATGCATGCTCCTGACCAGCATTTGACCATCAGTCTTAAATAGTTAGGCCGGTAACCCATCGACACCTGCTGCTTTGTTATTCTTCAGCCGATCAATTGCTACTCTGACCTCATCTTGGCTAGGTGGTGTACACTCTATACCGTCATCTATTATTGGTTCTGGGGTATCCACTTCACTGCTACTGTTTGATACCAGAAGTTTTTCAAAATGTTCCTTCCATATCCTCAGCACGCTGTCTGTATCTGTCACCAGGTTTCCTTCTTTATCTCTACAGGAGGATGTTCCTGCACCAAAGCCTTCTGTTTGTTGTTTTACCGGTTGGTAACATTTCCGGACTTCATTCTGACTCCTGTACATCTCGATTTGCTCACGCTCACGTTTTTCTTGCTCTTTCTTCTTTTTCCTGAAAATACGTTTCTCCTCTCTGCTTTTCTCCCGATAGTTCTCCTTCGCATTACGTGTTGCTACTGTTCGCAGGGTTGTCCTATACGCTGCGTTTTTCATATCAGTAGCATTACGACACTCCTGATCGTATCACGGATTTCTTGATGGTGGTCTTTGGTACCCAAGTGTTGCTTTTGCTGCAGTTTGTAGGGAGTGGACAATTCAAGAACTTCATAGGGAAGGGTTATTTAAGGAATATTTTTTTCAAGGACTACATAAGGCAGGGATTATTTAAGGAATATTTCTTCAAAGACTACCCAAGGCTTATTTTTTTTAAAGAATATTATTCAAGGATTCGTGGATTATTTAACAAATATCAAGGCTAACACAAGGTGTAGATTTTTTAAAGACATTTTTTCAAGGGCTGTACAAGGCTTAGATTTTTTAAAAACATTTTTTAAGGACTGTACAAGGCTTAGATTTTTTAAAAGCATTTTTTAAGGACTGTACAATTTTTATTTTTTTTTTAATATTTTGTACGAAAACAATACAAGGCGTAGATTTAGTGTAGGAGTAGGAGTGGATTTATTGAAGGATATTTTGTCAGTTTGTCAACATACCTCTGACAAATCCCACGTCGAATTACGAATTACATTCAAAAAATTAGAATCGAATCTCAATATTCTACTTTGTTTCTATTTCTATTTAATCCAATTTTCTTGGAAATTTCCTACCACACATTTCAAGTATTTTTTTCTGCGGAATCATATCCTGTTGATGATTGCTTACGCTTTAAAACTTCATAACACTTTTCAACGTCACTTCAATCGCAACACTGTCCCCATGTTGACGTTTCAATAGAAATTTTCTCTCATTAACTTTCACTTTTTTCCTCAGAACAGCATATTTTTAGAATGAAATATATGTGAGATGGCATTTTTTTGCATTTCTCAGAAAAATATCAATGGCAACCGCGTTGTTTTTATTTTCGTCAATATCCTGCTGCATGAATATGAAGGACGAAATGTTATTCACTTCACGATGATTGACTGTTTGTTTCAACTGTGAATACATTTGCCAAAAATATATATCCAACAACTGCAACAACGACAACAACAACATTTGGAATATACTGACTGACGTGGAAAAAAGGCGGTAGATTTTGTGACATATGTATGTAATAGGTTAGGTTTGTTTGGCATGATATAGAAGTAACATATCTATACATACAAAAGGGAAGTATATAAATAACACATATATGTGTATATAGAAAAAGGATGAATGAATACTAGGGTGGTATTTTAGAAAAAAGAAAGAAAAAATTGGAAATTTTAAAGGAATATTTAATTAAGAACCACCGGAGTAGAGTGGATCCAAGGAGGCTTCAAACAAAAATGAGATTTTTTCTCCAACGACCCTCTAACCAAATAGCTTTAATTTAAAATGAATATTTACTTAGGGACTACTAGTAAACGGGTGTAGATTTTGAAAGATTAAAAAGGCGTGGATTTTTAATGAATATTTGTCAATGACCAAGAGGTCCAAGAGAGAGAAAACCAAGAAAATAGAATTCTTTAAAGAATATTTTTCAGGAGGCATCCTACTAAAAATTGTCGAATTAAAAAAAATAATATATTGTTGACCTCTACAACAAGAAGTAAGGACTAACCCAGAAGCAAGTCGATTTGAAGAATATCACATGGAATATTTGTCGAGATTTTTAGGATTATTATGATTTTTAGGATTTAGCAGTTGGATTTTTAATAAAAGGCCAGCATCAAACTTCTAAGATGAAATACAAAAGGTCTGCTAACAGATGGTTTTTTGCAATAATTTAGGAAAGTCCAGGAAGCCTTTTCTTAGAAAAGCAAGAGGTCTCCCCATAGAGGATTAACACATTTTTTCAAAGACAGACAGAGGGCCTCCTTTTGAAAACTCAGAGGGTATAAAAAACCTGACAACAGCTAGAGATCTTTCAATTGAAGGTTAGCGTCGGTTTATAGAAAATCAGAAGACATTCTCAAAGACGATTAAAAGGTGCTGTAAGCTTTATCGTAGAAAAGAATATTTATGATGCCATCTCAAAGAAGAGCAGAGGGCCTTATTATAAATATCCAGAGGGCTTAGAACATCATTTTAGAACTGGATATATTTTCATAGCAGATTTGGAGTTCTCATAGGTGCCCATAGGGGATTCATCTAAAAGACTAGAGGGTCTTCCCAGAGAAAGTCTGTAGATCTATGGATATTATTCAGAATATGAATATCTCATAGAAGATCTAGCGTGCAGCTTAGTAACAACATTCTAGACTTAATTCATACCAAATTACCAAAATTCGTGCAAATCGAAAGATATATAGGGTCTTTGGTGCACCAATTACCTTAAATCGGATGAAAATACATATGGGAGCTATATCTAAATTTGAACCGATTTTCACGAAACTTGGCAGACATCATTCTCGATCTTAGTTATAACTCTGTGCTAAATTTCGTGCACATCCAAAGATTTCCAGGGACTTTAGTGGACTATTTACCTAAAATCGGGCGAAGCTATATATGGGAGTTATATCTAAATCTGAACCGATTTTCACGAAACTTTGCACACATCATTCTATACTTAATTTAGTACGTTGTGCCAAATTTCGTGCAATACGCTATGCCAAAATTTGTGTAAATCAAACGATTTTCAGGGACTTTGGTGAACCATTTACCTAAAATCGGGCGAAACTATATATGGGAGCTATATCTAAATCTGAACCGATTTTCACGAAATTTGGCACACATCATTCTAGACCTAATTCAGTACGCTGAACCAAATTTCGTGCAAATCGAAAGATATTTAGGGACTTTGGTATCTAGAGGACAAGAGGGTGTAGGAGACCAGAACACAGCTAGAGATCTTTGAATAGAAGATTTGGTCAGATTAGCAACTGCTTATAGAAAATCAGAGGGTATCCTCAAAGAAGATAAGAAAATGCTGTAACCCTTATCGTAGAAAAGCAGGATTATGATGTCTTCTCATAGAAAAACAGAGGGGTATGGATATATTTTCATAGAAGAAGATTTCCTCTTAGAAGAACTTCTAAGAGGAAATACAAAAGGTCTGCTAACAAAAGGGTTTTTTGCAATAATTAAAAAAAAAACCAGAGGGCTTTCCTTTGAAAAATCAGAGGACTTAGAGGACAAGAGGGTGTAGGAGACAAGTCCACAGCTAGAGATCCTTGGAATTGAAGATTAGGTCAGATTAGCACCTGCTTGTAGAAAATCAGAAGGTATCCTCAAAGAAGATAAGAAAATGCTATAACACTTATCGTAGAAAAGCAGGATTATGATGTCTTCTCATAGAAGAGCAGAAGGGTCTGAATATATTTTCATAGAAGATGTGGTGTTCTCATAGGTGCCCAGAGGGGGTTCTCCTAAAAGACTAGTGGGCCTTCTCAGAGAAAGCCAGTAGATCTTTGAATATTATCTAGACTAGAATACCTGCTTAGAGATGAACAAAGAAATCTTCTTACAGAAGGCGAGTTGAAACCTTAAAAACGTATTCTTTAAAAAGTCCACGCCTAGTTGAAACCCTGAAAAATTATTTTTTAAAAAGTCCACGGCTAGTTGAAACCTTGAAAAATTATTCTTTAGAAGGTCCACGCCTAGTTGAAACCCTGAAAAATTATTTTTTAAAAAGTCCACGGCTAGTTGAAACCTTGAAAAATTATTCTTTAGAAGGTCCACGCCTAGTTGAAACCTTGAAAAATTATTCTTTTGAAAGTCCACGCCTAGTTGAAACCTTGAAAAATTATTTCTTTAAAAGTCCACGCCTAGTTGAAACATTCAAAATTATTTTTTAAAAGTCCCCGCCTTATTGTAGGCCTCAAAATAAATCTTGAAAAAATCCACGCCTTATTGTAGGCCTCGAAATAAATCTTGAAAAAATCCACGACTTATTGTAGGCCTCAAAATAAATCTTGAAAAAATCCACGACTTATTGTAGGCCTCGAAATAAGTCTTGAGAAAATCCACGCCTTATTGTAGGCCTCGAAATAAATCTTGAAAAAATCCACGACTTATTGCAGGCCTCGAAAGAAGTCTTGAGAAAATCCACGCCTTATTGTAGGCCTCGAAATAAATCTTTAAAAAATCCACGCCTTATTGTAGGCCTCGAGATAAATTTTTAAAAAATCCACGCCTTATTGTAGGCCTCAAAAATTATTCTTAAAAAAAATCCACGCCTTGTCGAAGCCCTGAAAAATTATTCTTTAAAAAAATCCACGCCTTGGCAAAGCCCTGAAAAATTATTCTTTTAAAAAATCCACGCCTTGTCGAAGCCCTGAAAAATTATTCTTTAAAAATCCACGACTTGTTGAAGCCTTGAAAATTTATTCTTTAAAAAATCCACGCCATGTTGAAGTCCTGAAATGTTTTTCTTTAAAAAATCCACGCCTTGTTGAAGTCCTGAAAAAGTTTTCTTTAAAAAATCCACGTCTTGTTGAAGTCCTGAAAATTTTTCTTTAAAAAATCCACGCCTTGTTGAAGTCCTGAAAAAATTTTCTTTAAAAAATCCACGCTTTGTTGAAGTCTTGAAAAAATTTTCTTTAAAAAATCCAGACCCTGTTGAAGCCCTGAAAAATAATTCTTTAAAAAATCCAACCCTTGTTGAAGCTCTGAAAAATTATTCATTTAAAATCCAGGCCTTGTTTAAGTTCGGAAAGTATTCTTTAAAAATCCAGGCCTTGTTTAAGTCCGGAAAGTATTTTTTAAAAAATCCAAGCCTTGTTGAAGCCGATCAAAATTTCTTTAGAAAATCCACTCCTTGTTGAAGTCCTGAAAAAATATTTTTTAAAAAAAATTGAAGCCTTGTTGAAGTTCTGAAAAATGTTTTTTAAAAATCCACGCCTTGTCCTAAAAAATAATAAAAAATTCCTAAAAAATATTAAAAACTTAAGGATATGTATGACCTTCAAAAAATACACCATTTATTATGATTTAATTTTAAAAAATGTCATGTCTTATCGTGCCCCTGAAAAAATATATATTTCTTGAAAAATCGCAACTCCCCCTAATATTCCCACATGTTCCGTTACTACGTTCTTGTTGTTGTTGCTGTTATTATTATTTTCGTTTGTTGTTGTCTAATCCTATTTTTGGTTGGTTATTCATTTACTAACCCGTTTTGATAGTTGTTAGTCGTCAGATATCAGACTGTCGTGGAGGCAGGCCCTGAGCGACAACAACCAACTATTTTTGGTTGGTTATTCATTTACTAACCCGTTTTGATAGTTGTTAGTCGTCAGATGTCAGACTGTCGTGGAGCCCTGAGCGACCCGTGCCATACCATGCCGGGCCGTCTGTCAGTTAGTCGCATATGCATGTAAAGTTCAACTAAATCCACTGCAAATTCCACTTAATCATTCACAAGCAAGAGTGACATACTAATCCGCTTTGAAACCTCCATGGATACAAATTTTCCATTCATCGGCTATTCACATAGAGTGAAACATGGCTTGGCAGCGGCAGCAGCAGCAGCGCCAGCAACAACAACGACAGCCTTTTTACATTTCAAATGTTGTCATTGCTGGCACTGTTATTGTAGCTGTTGTTGCTGTTTTTTGTGATTTAATAGATTTTTCTAGTTTTGAAAAAAAAAAAATACAAAAGTGGAACATAGATTTTAGTTAAATTAAAAAAAAAGTCCCGCTAAACTCGAAAAGGTAAAAATAACATAACATGTTCGAGAGAGAGGATTTAATACAGACCCATCGAACACACACATAGTCAGTCACTTACACATTTACGTTTATGCCGCCATTTGGAATTAGAATAGACATTTGGATACAATGTCTCTATGTGGGTTTTTTTGTGATCCGTGTTGTGCTGGATGAAGGGTCTTCAAAGTAGTTCAACGAGAGAGATTTGTTGTTTAATTGAAAATATTTCGTTTTTTTTTTTGTTTTGGGGTGGGAGGTGGATGGAGGCTTTTTTTCGAAAGCTACAAATCATTGATAACGACATCAAATGTGAAATGAAATGTTGGGAAAATGTGTCAATGCTGTTATGCTTAGCTCTTTGTAGTTCTATGAAATGGAATTTTTGTATATCAATAAATGTTAGGAGTTTTTTTTTTATTTAATATTTTTTTTTGGAGATGGTTCGAAGTGCAAAACAAAGTGGTAATCCGTTCGTTTGTTACATACGAATTATAAAATAAATTCTATGGCATTATTTTATTAAAAATGTATGTGTTTTAATATTACTTACATATTTGTTTAAGGTATATAATTTGAGATACAGGGAATTGTTACATACCTAAAAAGGAAAATAAAAAATATTATTAATATCAATAAAAAAATGTTTAAAAAATATATTTTTTAAAGAAACATTAAAAACCCAGTAAGGAAAGTAGTAAAGTTGGACTGGGCCGACTATATGATACCCTTCACCACTTTGGGTATATTGTACATATGAATCCTCACAGTTGTATGTCTATGTTCCATGGAAGGAACATACTCATGTCTTTCTGCAATCTATGATGAATTGAATTTCATTCGGGAAGAGTTAGAGTCGTCTGCGTACAATTTCAAATTTTGGGGAAAACGAAATTCGTGCAAATCGAAGAATATATAGGGACTTCGGTGGACCACTTACATAAAATCGGACGAAAATACATATGAGAGCTATATCTAAATATGGACCGATTTTCCCGAAACTTGCTACCCATCAATGTAGACTCAATGCAGTACGCTATGCCAAATTTCTTTGCAAAATTTAAGGATACAAAGGGACAGTGGTGCACTATTTACCTAACATCGGACAAAAAATATATATGGGAGCTATATCTGAATCTGAACCGATTATCACGAGACTTGGCACACATCATTCTAGGCGTAGTTCAGTACGCTATGCCAAATGTTGTGCAAATCGAAGGATATATAAGGACTTTGGTGCATTTTTTTTTCAAAAAATCGTACGAATATATATATGGGAGCTATATCTAAATCTGAACCGATTTTCAAAAAATTTTACACACATTATTCTAGACTCAATTTAGTACGCTATACCAAATTTCGTGCAAATCGGAAGATATGTAGGGACTTTGGCATACCATTTACCTAAAATTGGGCGAAACTCTATATGGGAGCTATATCTAAATCTGAACCGATTTTCACGAAACTTCGCACATGTCTTTCTAGACTTAATTCAGTACGCCATGCCAAAATTCGAGCAAATCGAATGATTTTCAGGCATTTTGGTGCACCATTTACCTAAAATTGAGCGAAACTATATATGGGAGCTATATCTAAATCTGAACTGATTTTGAAGAAATTTTTTACACATCGTTCTTGACTAAATTTAGTGCGGAATGCCAAATTTCGTGCAAATCGAAGGACATATAGAGACTTTGGTACACCATTTACATTAAATCGGGCGAAACTATATATGGGAGCTATATCTAAATCTGAACCGATTTTCTCCAATTTCAATAGGGTTCGTCCTTGGGCCAAATAAGTGAACTGTACCAAATTTCAACCAAATAGGATCATAAATACGACCTGTACTTTGTTAACAAAAATACATGGACGGACGGACAAGCGTAAATCGACTCAGAAAGTGATTCTATGCATATTCTCAAAAGGAACCATGGGTCTATATCGATTCCTTTTGTCTGTTACAAACATATGCACAAAGACATAATACCCTGTACCACAGTGTGGTGAAGGGTATAAATATATGCATTTTTTTAAGAAACTATAAGGTTGTACATTTGTTTTAAATTTTTTTCATGGACTATATAAGACGCGGATTTATTAAATATTTTTTTTCATGGACTATATAAGACGTGGATATTTTAAATAATTTTTGTCGTGAATTTTTTTATTTAATAATTTTTCGACCCATCAGTAAGGCGTGAATTTTTATGGAATAATTTTTCGATGTCTGCTTTTGGATTTTTTAAATAATTTTTCGTCCTTTGGATTTTTTAAATAATTTTTTTCGTGAATTTTTTTATTTAATAA